>NW_026610685.1:120000-190596 GCF_029499605.1 Hyla sarda
GGGGTTGGACTCGGTCGGCTGTAGGGGGTTGGCCTCTGTAATTGGCCTCGGTGATTGGCTGTAGGGGGTTGGCCTCGGTGATTGGCTGTAGGGGGGTTGGCCTCGGTGATTGGCTGTAGCGGGTTGGCCTTGGTGATCGCCTGTAGGTGGTCGGTCTCGGTGGTCACCTGTAGGGGGGGGCGGCCTCGGTAGTCGGCTGTAGGGGGGCGGCCTTGGTGGTCACCTGTAGGGGGTTGGACTCGGTTGGCTGTAGGGGGTTGGCCTCTGTAATTGGCCTCAATAACCTGCCGCAGTGATTGGCCTGACAGGGACTAGAATAGATAATTAATTTTCTTCTAGAACGTTCCAGTTTCTCACCATTGTGCACTGAATCATGAAATCTCCCGAGGAGATCAGCGGCGTCCTTAAAAAGGGAAAGAGAGAATAAATTTGTGCCAGTGGTGGATCCCTTAATCAGATCTCTCACCCCCCCCCCCCCCCCCCCCCCCCCCCCATAGTCATTTGTGGGATCACTGTTCCCTTCAAGAGCCATGTTCCAAAGTGACACCTAGTGGTGACATGTTATCACTGCACTCAGTAGGAGGGGGAGACATCTAGTGGTGACATGTTATCACTGCACTCAGGAGGGGAGACATCTAGTGGTGACATGTTATCACTGCACTCAGGAGGGGAGACATCTAGTGGTGACATGTTATCACTGCACTCAGTAGGAGGGGAGACATCTAGTGGTGACATGTTATCACTGCACTCAGTAGGAGGGGGAGACATCTAGTGGTGACATGTTATCACTGCACTCAGGAGGGGAGACATCTAGTGGTGACATGTTATCACTGCACTCAGTAGGAGGGGGAGACACCTAGTGGTGACATGTTATCACTGCACTCAGTAGGAGGGGAGACATCTAGTGGTGACATGTTATCACTGCACTCAGGAGGGGAGACATCTAGTGGTGACATGTTATCACTGCACTCAGTAGGAGGGGGAGACATCTAGTGGTGACATGTTATCACTGCACTCAGGAGGGGAGACATCTAGTGGTGACATGTTATCACTGCACTCAGTAGGAGGGGGAGACACCTAGTGGTGACATGTTATCACTGCACTCAGTAGGAGGGGAGACATCTAGTGGTGACATGTTATCACTGCACTCAGTAGGAGGGGAGACACCTAGTGGGTGACATGTTATCACTGCACTCAGGAGGGGAGACATCTAGTGGTGACATGTTATCACTGCACTCAGGAGGGGAGACATCTAGTGGTGACATGTTATCACTGCACTCAGGAGGGGAGACATCTAGTGGTGACATGTTATCACTGCACTCAGTAGGAGGGAGACATCTAGTGGTGACATGTTATCACTGCACTCAGTAGGAGGGAGACATCTAGTGGTGACATGTTATCACTGCACTCAGTAGGAGGGGAGACATCTAGTGGTGACATGTTATCACTGCACTCAGTAGGAGGGGAGACATCTAGTGGTGACATGTTATCACTGCACTCAGTAGGAGGGAGACATCTAGTGGTGACATGTTATCACTGCACTCAGTAGGAGGGAGACATCTAGTGGTGACATGTTATCACTGCACTCAGTAGGAGGGAGACATCTAGTGGTGACATGTTATCACTGCACTCAGTAGGAGGGAGACATCTAGTGGTGACATGTTATCACTGCACTCAGGAGGGGAGACATCTAGTGGTGACATGTTATCACTGCACTCAGTAGGAGGGAGACATCTAGTGGTGACATGTTATCACTGCACTCAGTAGGAGGGAGACATCTAGTGGTGACACGTTATCACTGCACTCAGTAGGAGGGGGAGACATCTAGTGGTGACATGTTATCACTGCACTCAGTAGGAGGGAGACATCTAGTGGTGACACGTTATCACTGCACTCAGTAGGAGGGGAGACATCTAGTGGTGACATTGTTATCACTGCACTCAGTAGGAGGGGGAGACACCTAGTGGTGACATGTTATCACTGCACTCAGTAGGAGGGGGAGACACCTAGTGGTGACATGTTATCACTGCACTCAGTAGGAGGGGAGACATCTAGTGGTGACATGTTATCACTGCACTCAGTAGGAGGGGAGACATCTAGTGGTGACATGTTATCACTGCACTCAGTAGGAGGGAGACATCTAGTGGTGACATGTTATCACTGCACTCAGTAGGAGGGAGACATCTAGTGGTGACACGTTATCACTTGCACTCAGTAGGAGGGAGACATCTAGTGGTGACATGTTATCACTGCACTCAGTAGGAGGGGGAGACACCTAGTGGTGACATGTTATCACTGCACTCAGTAGGAGGGGGAGACATCTAGTGGTGACATGTTATCACTGCACTCAGTAGGAGGGGGAGACACCTAGTGGTGACATGTTATCACTGCACTCAGTAGGAGGGGGAGACATCTAGTGGTGACATGTTATCACTGCACTCAGTAGGAGGGGGAGACACCTAGTGGTGACATGATATCACTGCACTCAGTAGGAGGGAGACATCTAGTGGTGACATGTTATCACTGCACTCAGTAGGAGGGAGACATCTAGTGGTGACATGTTATCACTGCACTCAGTAGGAGGGGGTGACATCTAGTGGTGACATGTTATCACTGCACTCAGTAGGAGGGGGAGACATCTAGTGGTGACATGTTATCACTGCACTCAGTAGGAGGGGAGACATCTAGTGGTGACATGTTATCACTGCACTCAGTAGGAGGGGAGACATCTAGTGGTGACATGTTATCACTGCACTCAGTAGGAGGGGGAGACATCTAGTGGTGACATGTTATCACTGCACTCAGTAGGAGGGGAGACATCTAGTGGTGACATGTTATCACTGCACTCAGTAGGAGGGAGACATCTAGTGGTGACATGTTATCACTGCACTCAGTAGGAGGGGGAGACATCTAGTGGTGACATGTTATCACTGCACTCAGTAGGAGGGAGACACCTAGTGGTGACATGTTATCACTGCACTCAGTAGGAGGGAGACACCTAGTGGTGACATGTTATCACTGCACTCAGTAGGAGGGAGACATCTAGTGGTGACACGTTATCACTGCACTCAGTAGGAGGGGAGACATCTAGTGGTGACATGTTATCACTGCACTCAGGAGGGGGAGACATCTAGTGGTGACATGTTATCACTGCACTCAGTAGGAGGGAGACATCTAGTGGTGACACGTTATCACTGCACTCAGTAGGAGGGGAGACACCTAGCGGTGACATGTTATCACTGCACTCAGTAGGAGGGGGAGACATCTAGCGGTGACATGTTATCACTGCACTCAGTAGGAGGGGGAGACATCTAGCGGTGACATGTTATCACTGCACTCAGTAGGAGGGGAGACATCTAGTGGTGACATGTTATCACTGCACTCAGTAGGAGGGGGAGACATCTAGTGGTGACATGTTATCACTGCACTCAGTAGGAGGGGGAGACATCTAGCGGTGACATGTTATCACTGCACTCAGTAGGAGGGGAGACACCTAGCGGTGACATGTTATCACTGCACTCAGTAGGAGGGGGAGACATCTAGTGGTGACATGTTATCACTGCACTCAGGAGGGGAGACATCTAGTGGTGACATGTTATCACTGCACTCAGTAGGAGGGAGACATCTAGTGGTGACATGTTATCACTGCACTCAGTAGGAGGGAGACATCTAGTGGTGACACGTTATCACTGCACTCAGTAGGAGGGGGAGACATCTAGCGGTGACATGTTATCACTGCACTCAGTAGGAGGGGGAGACATCTAGTGGTGACATGTTATCACTGCACTCAGTAGGAGGGGGGAGACATCTAGTGGTGACATGTTATCACTGCACTCAGGAGGGGAGACATCTAGTGGTGACATGTTATCACTGCACTCAGTAGGAGGGAGACATCTAGTGGTGACACGTTATCACTGCACTTAGTAGGAGGGAGACATCTAGTGGTGACATGTTATCACTGCACTCAGTAGGAGGGGAGACACCTAGTGGTGACATGTTATCACTGCACTCAGTAGGAGGGGAGGACATCTAGTGGTTACATGTTATCACTGCACTCAGTAGGAGGGAGACATCTAGTGGTGACATGTTATCACTGCACTCAGTAGGAGGGAGACATCTAGTGGTGACATGTTATCACTGCACTCAGTAGGAGGGGGAGACATCTAGTGGTGACATGTTATCACTGCACTCAGTAGGAGGGGAGACATCTAGTGGTGACATGTTATCACTGCACTCAGTAGGAGGGGGAGACATCTAGTGGTGACATGTTATCACTGCACTCAGTAGGAGGGAGACATCTAGTGGTGACATGTTATCACTTGCACTCAGTAGGAGGGAGAACATCTAGTGGTGACATGTTATCACTGCACTCAGTAGGAGGGGAGACATCTAGTGGTGACATGTTATCACTGCACTCAGTAGGAGGGAGACATCTAGTGGTGACATGTTATCTCTGCACTCAGTAGGAGGGGGAGACATCTAGTGGTGACATGTTATCACTGCACTCAGTAGGAGGGGGAGACATCTAGTGGTGACATGTTATCACTGCACTCAGTAGGAGGGGGAGACATCTAGTGGTGACATGTTATCACTGCACTCAGTAGGAGGGAGACATCTAGTGGTTACATGTTATCACTGCACTCAGTAGGAGGGAGACATCTAGTGGTGACATGTTATCACTGCACTCAGTAGGAGGGAGACATCTAGTGGTGACATGTTATCACTGCACTCAGTAGGAGGGGAGACACCTAGTGGTGACATGTTATCACTGCACTCAGTAGGAGGGGAGACATCTAGTGGTGACATGTTATCACTGCACTCAGTAGGAGGGAGACATCTAGTGGTGACACGTTATCACTGCACTCAGTAGGAGGGAGACATCTAGTGGTGACATGTTATCACTGCACTCAGTAGGAGGGGGAGACATCTAGTGGTGACATGTTATCACTGCACTCAGTAGGAGGGGAGACATCTAGTGGTGACATGTTATCACTGCACTCAGTAGGAGGGGGAGACATCTAGTGGTGACATGTTATCACTGCACTCAGTAGGAGGGGGAGACATCTAGTGGTTACATGTTATCACTGCACTCAGTAGGAGGGAGACATCTAGTGGTGACATGTTATCTCTGCACTCAGTAGGAGGGGGAGACATCTAGTGGTGACATGTTATCACTGCACTCAGGAGGAGGGGAGACATCTAGTGGTTACATGTTATCACTGCACTCAGTAGGAGGGAGACATCTAGTGGTGACATGTTATCACTGCACTCAGTAGGAGGGGGAGACATCTAGTGGTGACATGTTATCACTGCACTCAGTAGGAGGGGAGACATCTAGTGGTTACATGTTATCACTGCACTCAGTAGGAGGGAGACATCTAGTGGTTACATGTTATCACTGCACTCAGGAGGAGGGGAGACATCTAGCGGTGACATGTTATCACTGCACTCAGGAGGAGGGGGAGACATCTAGTGGTGACATGTTATCACTGCACTCAGTAGGAGGGGGAGACATCTAGTGGTGACATGTTATCACTGCACTCAGTAGGAGGGGAGACATCTAGTGGTGACATGTTATCACTGCACTCAGTAGGAGGGAGACACCTAGTGGTGACACGTTATCACTGCACTCAGTAGGAGGGGGAGACATCTAGTGGTGACATGTTATCACTGCACTCAGTAGGAGGGGGAGACACCTAGTGGTGACATGTTATCACTGCACTCAGTAGGAGGGAGACACCTAGTGGTGACACGTTATCACTGCACTCAGTAGGAGGGGGAGACATCTAGTGGTTACATGTTATCACTGCACTCAGTAGGAGGGAGACATCTAGTGGTGACATGTTATCACTGCACTCAGTAGGAGGGAGACATCTAGTGGTGACATGTTATCACTGCACTCAGTAGGAGGGGAGACACCTAGTGGTGACATGTTATCACTGCACTCAGTAGGAGGGGAGACATCTAGTGGTGACATGTTATCACTGCACTCAGTAGGAGGGGAGACACCTAGTGGTGACATGTTATCACTGCACTCAGTATGAGGGGGAGACACCTAGTGGTGACACGTTATCACTGCACTCAGTAGGAGGGGGAGACATCTAGTGGTTACATGTTATCACTGCACTCAGTAGGAGGGAGACATCTAGTGGTGACATGTTATCACTGCACTCAGTAGGAGGGAGACATCTAGTGGTGACATGTTATCACTGCACTCAGTAGGAGGGGAGACACCTAGTGGTGACATGTTATCACTGCACTCAGTAGGAGGGAGACATCTAGTGGTGACATGTTATCACTGCACTCAGTAGGAGGGGAGACATCTAGTGGTGACATGTTATCACTGCACTCAGTAGGAGGGGAGACACCTAGTGGTGACATGTTATCACTGCACTCAGTAGGAGGGGGAGACATCTAGTGGTGACATGTTATCACTGCACTCAGTAGGAGGGGGAGACATCTAGTGGTGACATGTTATCACTGCACTCAGTAGGAGGGGAGACATCTAGTGGTGACATGTTATCACTGCACTCAGTAGGAGGGGGAGACATCTAGTGGTGACATGTTATCACTGCACTCAGTAGGAGGGGAGACATCTAGTGGTGACATGTTATCACTGCACTCAGTAGGAGGGGGAGACATCTAGTGGTGACATGTTATCACTGCACTCAGTAGGAGGGGGAGACATCTAGTGGTGACATGTTATCACTGCACTCAGTAGGAGGGGAGACATCTAGTGGTGACATGTTATCACTGCACTCAGTAGGAGGGGAGACACCTAGTGGTGACATGTTATCACTGCACTCAGTAGGAGGGGGAGACATCTAGTGGTGACACGTTATCACTGCACTCAGTAGGAGGGGGAGACATCTAGTGGTGACATGTTATCACTGCACTCAGGAGGAGGGGGAGACATCTAGTGGTGACATGTTATCACTGCACTCAGTAGGAGGGGAGACATCTAGTGGTGACATGTTATCACTGCACTCAGTAGGAGGGGAGACATCTAGTGGTGACATGTTATCACTGCACTCAGTAGGAGGGGAGACATCTAGTGGTGACATGTTATCACTGCACTCAGGAGGAGGGGGAGACATCTAGTGGTGACATGTTATCACTGCACTCAGTAGGAGGGGAGACATCTAGTGGTGACATGTTATCACTGCACTCAGTAGGAGGGAGACATCTAGTGGTGACATGTTATCACTGCACTCAGTAGGAGGGGAGACATCTAGTGGTGACATGTTATCACTGCACTCAGTATGAGGGGGAGACACCTAGTGGTGACATGTTATCACTGCACTCAGTAGGAGGGGAGACACCTAGTGGTGACATGAGTAGGAGGGGGAGACATCTAGTGGTGACATGTTATCACTGCACTCAGTATGAGGGGGAGACACCTAGTGGTGACATGTTATCACTGCACTCAGTAGGAGGGGGAGACATCTAGTGGTGACATGTTATCACTGCACTCAGTAGGAGGGGGAGACATCTAGTGGTGACATGTTATCACTGCACTCAGGAGGGGAGACATCTAGTGGTGACATGTTATCACTGCACTCAGTAGGAGGGGAGACATCTAGTGGTTACATGTTATCACTGCACTCAGTAGGAGGGGAGACATCTAGTGGTGACATGTTATCACTGCACTCAGTAGGAGGGGAGACATCTAGTGGTGACATGTTATCACTGCACTCAGGAGGAGGGGGAGACATCTAGTGGTGACATGTTATCACTGCACTCAGTAGGAGGGGAGACACCTAGTGGTGACATGTTATCACTGCACTCAGTAGGAGGGGGAGACATCTAGTGGTGACATGTTATCACTGCACTCAGTAGGAGGGGAGACATCCAGTGGTGACATGTTATCACTGCACTCAGTAGGAGGAAGACATCTAGTGGTGACATGTTATCACTGCACTCAGGAGGGGAGACATCTAGTGGTGACATGTTATCACTGCACTCAGGAGGGGAGACATCTAGTGGTGACATGTTATCACTGCACTCAGTAGGAGGGAGACATCTAGTGGTGACATGTTATCACTGCACTCAGTAGGAGGGGAGACACCTAGTGGTGACATGTTATCACTGCACTCAGTAGGAGGGGGAGACATCTAGTGGTGACATGTTATCACTGCACTCAGTAGGAGGGGGAGACATCTAGTGGTGACATGTTATCACTGCACTCAGTAGGAGGGAGACACCTAGTGGTGACACGTTATCACTGCACTCAGTAGGAGGGGGAGACATCTAGTGGTGACACGTTATCACTGCACTCAGTAGGAGGGAGACATCTAGTGGTGACATGTTATCACTGCACTCAGTAGGAGGGAGACATCTAGTGGTGACATGTTATCACTGCACTCAGTAGGAGGGGGAGACATCTAGCGGTGACATGTTATCACTGCACTCAGTAGGAGGGGGAGACATCTAGTGGTGACATGTTATCACTGCACTCAGTAGGAGGGGGAGACATCTAGTGGTGACATGTTATCACTGCACTCAGTAGGAGGGGGAGACATCTAGTGGTGACATGTTATCACTGCACTCAGTAGGAGGGGGAGACATCTAGTGGTGACATGTTATCACTGCACTCAGGAGGAGGGGGAGACATCTAGTGGTGACATGTTATCACTGCACTCAGGAGGAGGGGGAGACATCTAGTGGTGACATGTTATCACTGCACTCAGGAGGAGGGGGAGACATCTAGTGGTGACACGTTATCACTGCACTCAGTAGGAGGGGAGACATCTAGTGGTGACACGTTATCACTGCGCTCAGTAGGAGGGAGACATCTAGTGGTGACATGTTATCACTGCGCTCAGTAGGAGGGGAGACACCTAGTGGTGACATGTTATCACTGCACTCAGTAGGAGGGGGAGACATCTAGTGGTGACATGTTATCACTGCACTCAGTAGGAGGGGGAGACATCTAGTGGTGACACGTTATCACTGCACTCAGTAGGAGGGAGACATCTAGTGGTGACATGTTATCACTGCACTCAGTAGGAGGGGGAGACAGCTAGTGGTTACATGTTATCACTGCACTCAGTAGGAGGAAGACACCTAGTGGTGACATGTTATCACTGCACTCAGTAGGAGGGGGAGACATCTAGTGGTGACATGTTATCACTGCACTCAGTAGGAGGGGAGACATCTAGTGGTGACATGTTATCACTGCACTCAGGAGGAGGGGGATACATCTAGTGGTGACATGTTATCACTGCACTCAGTAGGAGGGGGAGACATCTAGTGGTGACATGTTATCACTGCACTCAGTAGGAGGGAGACATCTAGTGGTGACATGTTATCACTGCACTCAGTAGGAGGGGGAGACATCTAGTGGTGACATGTTATCACTGCACTCAGTAGGAGGGGGAGACATCTAGTGGTGACATGTTATCACTGCACTCAGTAGGAGGGGGAGACATCTAGTGGTGACATGTTATCACTGCACTCAGGAGGAGGGGGAGACATCTAGTGGTGACACGTTATCACTGCGCTCAGTAGGAGGGAGACATCTAGTGGTGACATGTTATCACTGCACTCAGTAGGAGGGGAGACACCTAGTGGTGACATGTTATCACTGCACTCAGTAGGAGGGGGAGACATCTAGTGGTGACATGTTATCACTGCACTCAGTAGGAGGGGGAGACATCTAGTGGTGACATGTTATCACTGCACTCAGTAGGAGGGCGACACCTAGTGGTGACATGTTATCACTGCACTCAGTAGGAGGGAGACATCTAGTGGTGACACGTTATCACTGCACTCAGTAGGAGGGGAGACACCTAGTGGTGACATGTTATCACTGCACTCAGTAGGAGGGAGACATCTAGTGGTGACATGTTATCACTGCACTCAGTAGGAGGGGAGACATCTAGTGGTGACATGTTATCACTGCACTCAGTAGGAGGGGAGACATCTAGTGGTGACACGTTATCACTGCACTCAGTAGGAGGGAGACATCTAGTGGTGACACGTTATCACTGCACTCAGTAGGAGGGAGACATCTAGTGGTGACATGTTATCACTGCACTCAGTAGGAGGGGAGACATTTAGTGGTGACATGTTATCACTGCACTCAGTAGGAGGGGGAGACATCTAGTGGTGACATGTTATCACTGCACTCAGTAGGAGGGGGAGACATCTAGTGGTGACATGTTATCACTGCACTCAGGAGGAGGGGGAGACATCTAGTGGTGACATGTTATCACTGCACTCAGGAGGAGGGGGAGACATCTAGTGGTGACATGTTATCACTGCACTCAGTAGGAGGGGAGACATCTAGTGGTGACATGTTATCACTGCACTCAGTAGGAGGGGAGACACCTAGTGGTGACATGTTATCACTGCACTCAGTAGGAGGGAGACATCTAGTGGTGACATGTTATCACTGCACTCAGGAGGAGGGGGAGACATCTAGTGGTGACATGTTATCACTGCACTCAGTAGGAGGGGAGACACCTAGTGGTGACATGTTATCACTGCACTCAGGAGGAGGGGGAGACATCTAGCGGTGACATGTTATCACTGCACTCAGTAGGAGGGGAGACACCTAGTGGTGACATGTTATCACTGCACTCAGTAGGAGGGGGAGACATCTAGTGGTGACATGTTATCACTGCACTCAGTAGGAGGGAGACATCTAGTGGTGACATGTTATCACTGCACTCAGGAGGAGGGGGAGACATCTAGTGGTGACATGTTATCACTGCACTCAGGAGGAGGGGGAGACATCTAGTGGTGACATGTTATCACTGCACTCAGTAGGAGGGGGAGACATCTAGTGGTGACACGTTATCACTGCACTCAGTAGGAGGGGGAGACATCTAGTGGTGACATGTTATCACTGCACTCAGTAGGAGGGGAGACACCTAGTGGTGACATGTTATCACTGCACTCAGTAGGAGGGAGACATCTAGTGGTGACATGTTATCACTGCACTCAGGAGGAGGGGAGACACCTAGTGGTGACATGTTATCACTGCACTCAGTAGGAGGGGAGACATCTAGTGGTTACATGTTATCACTGCACTCAGGAGGAGGGAGACATCTAGTGGTGACATGTTATCACTGCACTCAGGAGGAGGGGGAGACATCTAGTGGTGACATGTTATCACTGCACTCAGTAGGAGGGGAGACACCTAGTGGTGACATGTTATCACTGCACTCAGTAGGAGGGGGAGACATCTAGTGGTGACATGTTATCACTGCACTCAGTAGGAGGGAGACACCTAGCGGTGACATGTTATCACTGCACTCAGTAGGAGGGAGACACCTAGCGGTGACATGTTATCACTGCACTCAGTAGGAGGGGGAGACATCTAGCGGTGACATGTTATCACTGCACTCAGTAGGAGGGGAGACATCTAGCGGTGACATGTTATCACTGCACTCAGTAGGAGGGAGACATCTAGTGGTGACATGTTATCACTGCACTCAGTAGGAGGGAGACATCTAGTGGTGACATGTTATCACCGCACTCAGTAGGAGGGGAGACACCTAGCGGTGACATGTTATCACTGCACTCAGTAGGAGGGGAGACATCTAGCGGTGACATGTTATCACTGCACTCAGTAGGAGGGGAGACACCTAGCGGTGACATGTTATCACTGCACTCAGTAGGAGGGGGAGACATCTAGTGGTGACATGTTATCACTGCACTCAGTAGGAGGGAGACATCTAGTGGTGACATGTTATCACTGCACTCAGTAGGAGGGGAGACATCTAGTGGTGACATGTTATCACTGCACTCAGTAGGAGGGGAGACATCTAGTGGTGACATGTTATCACTGCACTCAGTAGGAGGGGGAGACATCTAGTGGTGACATGTTATCACTGCACTCAGTAGGAGGGGGAGACATCTAGTGGTGACATGTTATCACTGCACTCAGTAGGAGGGGGAGACACCTAGTGGTGACATGTTATCACTGCACTCAGTAGGAGGGGAGACACCTAGTGGTGACATGTTATCACTGCACTCAGTAGGAGGGGGAGACACCTAGCGGTGACATGTTATCACTGCACTCAGTAGGAGGGGGAGACACCTAGCGGTGACATGTTATCACTGCACTCAGTAGGAGGGGGAGACACCTAGTGGTGACATGTTATCACTGCACTCAGTAGGAGGGGAGACACCTAGTGGTGACATGTTATCACTGCACTCAGTAGGAGGGGAGACATCTAGTGGTGACATGTTATCACTGCACTCAGTAGGAGGGAGACATCTAGTGGTGACATGTTATCACTGCACTCAGTAGGAGGGAGACATCTAGTGGTGACATGTTATCACTGCACTCAGTAGGAGGGGGAGACATCTAGTGGTGACATGTTATCACTGCACTCAGTAGGAGGGGAGACATCTAGTGGTGACATGTTATCACTGCACTCAGTAGGAGGGAGACATCTAGTGGTGACATGTTATCACTGCACTCAGTAGGAGGGAGACACCTAGCGGTGACATGTTATCACTGCACTCAGTAGGAGGGAGACATCTAGTGGTGACATGTTATCACTGCACTCAGTAGGAGGGGAGACACCTAGTGGTGACATGTTATCACTGCACTCAGTAGGAGGGAGACATCTAGTGGTGACATGTTATCACTGCACTCAGTAGGAGGGAGACATCTAGTGGTGACATGTTATCACTGCACTCAGTAGGAGGGGAGACACCTAGTGGTGACATGTTATCACTGCACTCAGTAGGAGGGAGACATCTAGTGGTGACATGTTATCACTGCACTCAGTAGGAGGGGAGACATCTAGTGGTGACATGTTATCACTGCACTCAGTAGGAGGGAGACATCTAGTGGTGACACGTTATCACTGCACTCAGTAGGAGGGAGACATCTAGTGGTGACACGTTATCACTGCACTCAGTAGGAGGGGAGACATCTAGTGGTGACATGTTATCACTGCACTCAGTAGGAGGGAGACATCTAGTGGTGACATGTTATCACTGCACTCAGTAGGAGGGAGACATCTAGTGGTGACATGTTATCACTGCACTCAGTAGGAGGGGAGACATCTAGTGGTGACATGTTATCACTGCACTCAGTAGGAGGGGAGACATCTAGTGGTGACATGTTATCACTGCACTCAGTAGGAGGGAGACATCTAGTGGTGACATGTTATCACTGCACTCAGTAGGAGGGGAGACACCTAGTGGTGACATGTTATCACTGCACTCAGGAGGAGGGGGAGACATCTAGTGGTGACACGTTATCACTGCACTCAGTAGGAGGGAGACATCTAGTGGTGACACGTTATCACTGCACTCAGGAGGAGGGGGAGACACCTAGTGGTGACATGTTATCACTGCACTCAGTAGGAGGGGAGACATTTAGTGGTGACATGTTATCACTGCACTCAGTAGGAGGGGAGACATTTAGTGGTGACATGTTATCACTGCACTCAGTAGGAGGGAGACATCTAGTGGTGACATGTTATCACTGCACTCAGTAGGAGGGGAGACATCTAGTGGTGACATGTTATCACTGCACTCAGTAGGAGGGGGAGACATCTAGTGGTTACATGTTATCACTGCACTCAGTAGGAGGAAGACATCTAGTGGTGACATGTTATCACTGCACTCAGTAGGAGGGGGAGACATCTAGTGGTGACATGTTATCACTGCACTCAGTAGGAGGGAGACATCTAGTGGTGACATGTTATCACTGCACTCAGTAGGAGGGGGAGACATCTAGTGGTGACATGTTATCACTGCACTCAGTAGGAGGGGGAGACATCTAGTGGTGACATGTTATCACTGCACTCAGTAGGAGGGAGACATCTAGTGGTGACACGTTATCACTGCACTCAGTAGGAGGGAGACATCTAGTGGTGACACGTTATCACTGCACTCAGTAGGAGGGGGAGACATCTAGTGGTGACATGTTATCACTGCACTCAGTAGGAGGGAGACATCTAGTGGTGACATGTTATCACTGCACTCAGTAGGAGGGAGACACCTAGCAGTGACATGTTATCACCGCACTCAGTAGGAGGGGAGACACCTAGTGGTGACATGTTATCACTGCACTCAGTAGGAGGGGAGACATCTAGTGGTGACATGTTATCACTGCACTCAGTAGGAGGGGGAGACATCTAGTGGTGACATGTTATCACTGCACTCAGTAGGAGGGAGACACCTAGTGGTGACATGTTATCTCTGCACTCAGTAGGAGGGAGACACCTAGCAGTGACATGTTATCACCGCACTCAGTAGGAGGGGGAGACATCTAGTGGTGACATGTTATCACTGCACTCAGTAGGAGGGGAGACATCTAGTGGTGACATGTTATCACTGCACTCAGTAGGAGGGGGAGACATCTAGTGGTGACATGTTATCACTGCACTCAGTAGGAGGGAGACACCTAGTGGTGACATGTTATCACTGCACTCAGTAGGAGGGGGAGACATCTAGCGGTGACATGTTATCACTGCACTCAGTAGGAGGGAGACACCTAGTGGTGACATGTTATCACCGCACTCAGTAGGAGGGGGAGACATCTAGTGGTGACATGTTATCACTGCACTCAGTAGGAGGGAGACATCTAGTGGTGACATGTTATCACTGCACTCAGTAGGAGGGGAGACATCTAGCGGTGACATGTTATCACTGCACTCAGTAGGAGGGAGACATCTAGTGGTGACATGTTATCTCTGCACTCAGTAGGAGGGGGAGACATCTAGTGGTGACATGTTATCACTGCACTCAGTAGGAGGGGAGACATCTAGTGGTGACATGTTATCACTGCACTCAGTAGGAGGGGGAGACATCTAGTGGTGACATGTTATCACTGCACTCAGTAGGAGGGGAGACATCTAGTGGTGACATGTTATCACTGCACTCAGTAGGAGGGGGAGACATCTAGTGGTGACATGTTATCACTGCACTCAGTAGGAGGGAGACACCTAGTGGTGACATGTTATCTCTGCACTCAGTAGGAGGGAGACACCTAGCAGTGACATGTTATCACCGCACTCAGTAGGAGGGGGAGACATCTAGTGGTGACATGTTATCACTGCACTCAGTAGGAGGGGAGACATCTAGTGGTGACATGTTATCACTGCACTCAGTAGGAGGGGGAGACATCTAGTGGTGACATGTTATCACTGCACTCAGTAGGAGGGAGACACCTAGTGGTGACATGTTATCACTGCACTCAGTAGGAGGGGGAGACATCTAGCGGTGACATGTTATCACTGCACTCAGTAGGAGGGAGACACCTAGTGGTGACATGTTATCACCGCACTCAGTAGGAGGGGGAGACATCTAGTGGTGACATGTTATCACTGCACTCAGTAGGAGGGAGACATCTAGTGGTGACATGTTATCACTGCACTCAGTAGGAGGGGAGACATCTAGCGGTGACATGTTATCACTGCACTCAGTAGGAGGGAGACATCTAGTGGTGACATGTTATCTCTGCACTCAGTAGGAGGGGGAGACATCTAGTGGTGACATGTTATCACTGCACTCAGTAGGAGGGGAGACATCTAGTGGTGACATGTTATCACTGCACTCAGTAGGAGGGGGAGACATCTAGTGGTGACATGTTATCACTGCACTCAGTAGGAGGGCGACACCTAGTGGCTCAGAATCCATATAGTATCAGTGTTTTGGGATCCCATCTGCGTCATATTCCGGTCGGCGAGTTTTGTGCGCAGAATCCTCACGGCCACATTTCTGATGACCCGAACAGACGCCGGCCATCAGGGCAGGACATCCGTCATTAACATGTCCCTGAGGAGCCTAATGAACATCATTGCCCGGAGTTTCCCTTTTAAAGCCCATCCGTCTCTCTTTTTAACCCCTCAAGGACCAGGCCAATTTTATTTTTACGTTTTAGTTTTTTCCTTCTCGCCTTCTACAAATCATAACTCTCTTATATTTTCATCCACAGACGAGTGTGAGGGATTGTTTTTTTTTTTAATGCCATCACTCATTTTACCATAAAATGTATGGCGCAACCAAAAAAATACTATTTATGTGTGGAAATTGAGAAGAAAACCGCAATTTTTCAAATTTTGGAAGATTTTGTTTTCACACTGTACAATTTACGGTAAAAATGACGTTTTCAACATACTTTTCAATTATTGTTGCGCTAAAAAAAATTGCTAACTTTTTGGGGTGTGTGGCTTGACTATGGCGCTGTGAAGATGTGGTCTTTGAGAGCTCCCGGCCAGATCACTACTTTTCAGCCATTTTAGGCACCTTTTTATGGGGAGGACGACCCCCTCGGGTTCCCCGTCTCCCCAGCGTGACCTGTCTACCTACTTCACCCGGTCTCAGCCCTTTCGCACTGGCTCCTTGCCGTGGCCCAACATGGCGGCTGCTACAGCCTCGTGGCCGGCTGTGCCCGGCTCCATGAACAGCTCCTCACCTCTGACTGCCTCCAGCAGCGGCCCCCCAGTCCCCTCCTCATCTTCTGCTGCAGCGGGCCCCTGCCACAGGCCAACAGAGGCTTCTGGGGCTCCACCGCTCACAGCATCTCCAGCGCAGATTCCCGATGCGGGCGCACAGGACGGCAGGCGGGCCTCAGGGACTCCACCACTCCTGGCAGCTGCTGCGCTGCCCACCGCACCAGCCGCCTCCATTTCCGGCTCAGAGCAGAAGACAGCCTCCGACACGGGTAAGCCTGCTCTGCAGTCCCCTCCACAGGAGGGATCTCCGGACTCCGCTCCTCAGCTACGTCTGTTTGGAGCTGGGGAGCCGCAGCATGTCCATCCATCCCAGGCTCCCCTGTCATCAGCTGCACCTGAGGACGGGCTCCATGGAGAGGCTCCTACCCTCCTCTCCCATCTGGACCTGGTGAAGGAAAGGGAGCTGCAGCCCATCCAACCGCCCCAGGTTCCTCTCTCCTTCATAGCCTCCACAGGTGTGTGCAATGCATCCCCAGCTGAGGGGTCCATCACACAGATCCCTGGCTCCTCTTCTAGGGGCCCCTGCTACTGGGGGGGCGGGGTCATATTGCACCTATGAGCCCCCTTCCCTCTATTCCTCGACTCCCCCCCCCCCCCCCCATTGCCCAGCCACTTGTGGGGCGTCCTCCTCTCCACCCTAACAAACATGGTACCTGATGTCCCCTGATATTGCACCTCCACCTGCCTCCGGGCCCTCCGCCCTCATCTCCCCCCTGGTCCTCCGGCTCCTCCTGGGTGCACGCTCCTCCGCCACAACAGGCACACCTCCTGCCCCAAGGACATCTCCACCCGGCCCCTCCACCAGCAGCATTTACCTGATATGCACCCTTCACCCTCCTCCCCACCTGCCGTTCCTCCTGGCCTGCTGCATACCCCATCGGACCTCCGATCCTACTCTCCTGCTATGGGTTCCCCCGGCTCCATCAGATGCGCTCCACAGGCCTCAAGTCAGGATCCTCCCCAGCTGTCCTCAGATTGCAGATTGGTGACCCTCGCTGATTTACGCTCCCTGGTCACATCTCTACCCACTAAGGAGGACTTTTCTTCATTAGCTAAGCAACTGGTTGCGGAGTGCAAACAGGAATTCGCATCTCTCCATTCTGATCTTTCCGCATTGTCCATCAGGGTGGATACGGTGTCATCCGCCCAAGACTCGACTTCAACATCTCTACAAGCGTTACAGAAAGTGGTTCAGCAGCACTCTGACCAACTGTTCACCCTGCAGCAACATCTGGACGATGTGGAGAACAGACGAAATAACATGCGCATACACGGTCTTCCAGAAATGGTTGGCCCTGAGGAGCTGACGCCTGCCTTGCTTTCTATCTTTAATGACCTCTTAGATCGGCCACCTGGCACGCATATTGAACTTGATCGAGCCCATCGGGCCCTCCGACCACCCTCTTCCGATGACCAGCATCCTAGGGACGTTATCTGCAGAGTCCACTTTTATGCTGTCAAGGAGGATATATTGAGGAAGTCCCGTTCTAGACGTCAGATCTAATACAGGGATGTTCCAGTTCAGCTGTTTCCGGATCTATCCAGACATACCCTCGCACAGAGGGCTGCCCTGAAACCTGTTCTAGAGGTTCTTCGGTCTCGGGACATTCCTTATCGCTGGGGCTTCCCCTTTGCCCTCATTGTTCGGAAGAATGGACGCACAATCACCCTCCGTTCACCTGATGAACTCCCTGGCTTCTTGCAGGACTTGGACATGCCCTCCATAACTCTCCCGGACTGGCCCTCCCTATCTACAGCTGCCCCCCAAGCGGCCCCTGCAACGCTCCCCTCTCCAGCCCTCTAAATCAGCCCGCCAGGGTCTCCCTCCGCGGGGCGCAGGTTGTCAAAGGCTGGTGACTAGATGGGAATCCGTACCGTCTGAATTTCGGCTGCCTCCAGCTCCTGTAATTCCTGCCTGTATTCCTGTCTTCACTAAGGTTTTTGTCTACAGGGGTGGGTGCGGGGTGGATGGGGAGAGGTCCATTGTTTGGTACTGCAATTGCATGATTTCGATATGTTACCTGTTTTTTTTTCTCCATTGTTTTTCGGGTTACCAACCCCTTTTTATTTGCTGTTGTGACCCTCTCGCCCTCTCTGACCCCTCCTTTGCTTCCTTCCTCTTCCCCGCTCCTCACTTCTCTCTCCTCATGTCTCCCCTATCCCATCCTTGCTTTGGTGCCCTGCGAATGCCTCTTCACGTTCTTTGTATCCTTTTTCTCAAAGTTCTTATCTTTCCGCCGGGAGCTCTCTTCCCAGTTGCTGGTCTTCCTCTTCCCCACCATAGCCGGGAGGTACAGCCGGGGCGTGCCTTGGTGTGTTCCTCCTTATTGGACTCTTGTCCGCTTTAGCATCTGCTGCGGCAGTTTCCCCTGCTGCTTAGACTTCTTGCCTTCTCCTTTCTCTGAGTCTCTTCCCTATCTAGTCCTGTCTGTTTGTTTGTTCTTGTGGTTCGTTGTGCCTTGTGTCTGCCCACTTCCCTTTTTCTGTCGCCTCCTGCTTCTCTTTTCTCTTTCTTTCCCCTTTCTCCCCGCTTCCTCTTCCCTTCCCTGTCTCTCCTTTCCTCACTGTATTCCTTTTCCGTTCCTGTTTCCTCTCCCCTCTCCTCTGGTGACGTCCCCGGGACCAGGCCCTAGCGACTCCATCCTCTCCCTCCCATGGCGAACCTCAACATGGCCTCTTTCAATGCCAGGGGCCTGAACATCCCCTCCAAGCGTGCCCAGATTCTTATGTGCACTTCCACAAACATCAGGCACATATTGTGTGCGTCCAAGAAACACATTTTAAGGTAGGACACACTCCTTCCCTTAAGAATAAGTTTTACCCAGTCTGGTTTTGTGCGGACAATCCCGACTCCCGCTCCAAGGGGGTGGCTATTGCCTTGCACAAATCCCTGGCTCACCAGATCCTCTCGGTGACGGCTGATCCAGCTGCCAGATACATTATTCTATCCCTCACGCTTGGGGGCCGGGAATTCACCGTCATCAATTCGTATGCCTCAAATCAAGGCCAGGTTTGACTTCCTTGTCTCCTTGGTTGACATTGCCCTCCCCCTGCTGCGAGGTAACATGATTTTCTGTGGAGACTTTAACCTTACTCTCAATCCTACCATGGATAACTCTTCAGGTCGCTCCTGTATTTCCTACTCTGCTATTAAGAAAGTCAAACGATCGCTAGCCCTACTCCAGCTTTGTGACGCCTGGCGTCTCTTACACCCCTCCGAGAGGGATTATAGCTTTTACTTTCCTCCTCATGCCTCTTCTAGCCATATAGACTTAATCTTGTTACAACATAGCTCCCTCTCCTGGTTGATTTCGGCCTCGGTTGGTCACATTCTGTGGTCAGATCATGCACCGGTGTACTGCTCTCTCACTGTTCCCTTCTTGTCCCGTTCTGCGTGGTCTTGGAGGTTGAACGAAACTCTGCTCCTAGACGCTGTATGTGTTACCGATCTTACCCAGACTGTGGCCAACTTTGTTGCCGACCACGCAACTGACTCCACCCCATCCCCGGTCCGCTGGGAGGCCCTTAAATGCATCCTTCGTAGGTGCTCATGAGCCATGGTGCCCGCCTCAAACGTCAGAAAGCCTCTAACCTCAGAAAGGCCCTGAATGGCCTCCCTTGAATTCACCCACAAGCGATCCCTCTCTACCCCCGTTCTTCGGGAGCTTGAACTGGCCAGGTTGGAAGTGAAGCGCCTCTTTGAGGCCTCCTGGGGCCGCTTTTTACAGGTCGGCCATAGCAAATTTTACGAATACGGCAACAAGAGTGGTCGCATGTTGGCCAGGGCGCTCCGCTCTAGAATGGCGCAGACCCACATACCCTGCATTTAATCACCCTCCGGATCCCTGCTCCATACCACTGACATTCTTTCTGTATTTCATACTTTCTTCTCTGACCTCTACAACCTGCCCGCCCCCCACTGTCTCCCCCCTTTTCACCTCCCCCACTCCTCCCTCTTTCCTCTCCCGATCAAATTGACCACATGGAGGCCCCTTTCTCAGCGGAGGAGTTATCTCAGGTGATTGGGGACCTCCCGGGGGGTAAGAGCCCGGGCAGCTATACGGCCCGATTCTACAAAACTCAGGAATCCTCTCGTTCTCCCCTCATGCTAGCTGCCTTTAATTCCATTTCCCCGACAATGCCCTTCCCTCCTGACTCCACTTTAGCACATGTAGTAGTCCTCCCTAAACCGGGGAAAGACTCTTAGGCTTGCAGTAGCTACCGCCCCATCTCCTTGCTGAATGTAGACCTAAAAATATATTCCAAACTCTTAGCAAATCGCCTCAATGATGTTCTCCCCTCTCTCATTCACTTGGACCAGGTAGGCTTTGTGCCTGGGAGGGAAGCCAGGGATAACACGTTCAAATCTTTAGACCTTATTCATTACGCTCACTAACATCGGATCCCTCTGATGGTCCTCTCGCTAGATGCTGTAAAGGCTTTTGACCGCGTGTCCTGGTCCTCCTTGGCACAAACCCTCCAACACATTGGCCTTGGCCCTGCCTTCATTGCAAAATCATGGCACTATATAATTCCCCATCCGCTCGTTTGAAAATCAACGGCTCCCTCTCCTCTTCCTTCCATATCCGGAACGGCACCCGGCAGGGCTGTCCCCTCTCCCCCCTCCTATACGTTCTGGTAATGGAACACCTGCTCTCCTCTATCCGCAATGATCCTGACATTCGAGGCCTCATGGTAGGCGATTATGAATACAAATGCTCTGCATTTGCGGATGACCTGCTGGTTTATCTTACTCATCCGGTGCTGTCTCTCCCAGCCTTGATGGCCAGGCTCAGTGAGTTCGGTCGCTGGTCCAATTTCAAAATCAATTTTTCCAAATCTGAGGCGCTCAGATGAGTTGTTAGCCCTACGCTCCTCCTTCCCTTTCACTTGGCCCTCCTGAGGTATCTCCTACCTGGGGACCATCATTCCAACTGACTTGTCCACTTTGTTTTCCCTTAATTTTTCGCCCTTGCTGGCGCGTATCCGTTCTGACCTGGCTACCTGGGATCGCAGGGAGTTTTCCTGGTTCGGTCGGATTGCCATACTGAAGATGACGATTATGCCGCGTTTGTTGTATCTACTTCAAACGCTGCCGATACACATACCCTCCATGTTCTGGTTGCAACTCCAGAGATGTTTTGGCTCTTTTGTATGGTCGTCCTCCCGTCCCAGGATCAACAGGCCACTTTTGACCCGTCGGAAGCTTTTGGGGGTGTGGGACTCCCTGATGGTAAACTCTACTACCTTGCATGCGTCCACGCTCAGATTCTGGACTGGTTCCATAATCCCGAGCGCAAGCTCTGGGTTCAACTAGCCCAAGCTTTATGTCCCCGGTCTCTCTCCACGCTCCCTTGGACCTGGTCCCCCTAATTTCTAGACACCCTTCCGCTTTCCTTTTCTACCAAACACACCCTGTCGTCCATATCTAGTGCTGGTAGGGGGTGCTCCCTAGTGGACCAGTTGGGTCCTCTGCTCCCCATCTCTGACCACCCTGATTCCCCCCCGGGCTGGTCCTCAGAGGGCAGCTTCCTAGGCGCTTCTCTCTCCAAACCCATGCACCTTTGTCACGTCCTGCCCGAGGGGATTCTTAAGTCTCTGGAGTCCCTACGGGAGTCCTGGCCTGTCTCCTGATGTGCAGTTTTGGAATATCTGCAACTGAGGCACTTTTACTCTACTCTCCGTGATACTCTCCCTGCTGCTCGTTCGCTGACCCCCTTTGAGCATCTCTGTATGGCTTCGTCCTGCCCTCGGCATTCCGTTTCCCACCTGTATGCACTTCTACTCTTGCCTAGATCACAGACCCTCCCGTCCTATTGTACGGCTTGGGAGGCTGAACTGGGCCGTCAATTTTCCACAGAACAATGGTCTTGTTGTTTTTTCCTGACTCATAAGTCTGTGATGGCCACCAAGGCACAGGAGACCAGCTTCAAAATTCTCTCCCGTTGGTATCGAGTACCTTTGGTGCTTCATCGCTGGTATCCATCGGTCCCTGCATCCTGTTGGAGGTGCGGAACTGCCGAGGGCACAATGACGGTGGAGCTGCCCTACCCTGTCCTCTTTCTGGCAATCAGTGTTGTCCATCCTGCATATGGTGACTGGTGTGTCTGTCCCTCATGAACCTGAAGCGGTCCTGTTCTTCATGTTACCCATGACTGCCTCCAAATATAAACGTTCATTCCAACGACATCTTCTACAGACGGCCAAAACGGTAATTCCGAGACATTGGCGCTCTCCAGAAGCCCCTACTGTGGAAGAATGGGTTGCTGAAGTAGCCTCTACTCAACGCAAGGAGGAACTGCTGGCCGTGTCCCCCCCATGACATGTCCCCTTACACATCCACATGGCTGCCCTGGTCTAGTTTCTATTCTTCGGATGCCTTTCGCTCTGGGTCCTTCTCCCCTGGGAATGCCACTCAGTAACCTTTTCTGCCCTTCTTCCTTATCCTTTCCCTTTCCTCTTTCTGGTCTCTACTATATTCTCAGCCCCCTCACCCTTCCACCCCCGTTTTTCTTTTCCTCTATTTTTTATTTAGCTTGTAGGAGAACTCTTCACTGTTCTATTACGCTTTTTGGTTTGCATTTATCCTTCGATTCTTACTCTTCTTCTTTTGCCTGCCCTGATGGGCTGTTTCTTCCGTGCCCATACTTCTCCTCTCGTGCTCTCTTTATCCTGTTCTCCTTCTTGCCCCTTCTATGTTTTTGTGGATACAGAGACAAAAAAAGACATGGTCGCACATCCACAACATGCACAAATGATCTAACGCTTCTCAGCAATATATATAGAACAAACAGGTCGTTTGTGTACTTTATGATCATAAAGTGCATGAAGCCCGCCAGCTTCGTCGTGGCCACCTGGATGTGGCGGGTCCCTAACATCCCTAGCATAAAATGGCACGGCACCACGCGGCGACCACCACCGACAGGACACCAGTGCCCACGGGAGGGGGACGACCCGCAGGCCGAGCAGCCCCAAATGCCACTCGAACCAGCCCACAGGATGCCCCCCCCACGCAGACACGGTGCCCCGGTGTCTACACTTCACCCCTCCCCCATAGCGCTTGCACATATAAGTGAGCAGGAACTGCTCTAGGGCCCCTCCCTTCCTAGCTAGGCTTCCAGTCTCTGGCTGGAGGCTCATGGTGAGTGAACCATTACACTCTGTTCACTTTGGTGTGGTACTGCGTGGCGGCTGCTCCCGCCGCGGCGCCGTGTCTGCGTGGGGGGGCGTCCCCCTCCCGTGGGCACTGGTGTCGTGGGGGTTGTGGTCGCCGTGTGGTGCAGCGCCATTTTATGCTAGGGATGTTAGGGACCCGCCACATCCAGGTGGCCGTGACGAGGCTGGCGGGCTTCATGCATACTTCATAAAGTACACAAACGACCTGTTTGTTCTATTTGTGCTCAGGGCTTACATTCATGCTCGTGGTTGCAACATTTGAAAACAGATTATACATGACCACACATTGAATTACCAAGCGGTTGAAGTTCTTTCGTACTTGAGACTGCACCTTACATACAAACCTGTACACCTATAACAAATGAGAAAGACTAACGAAGCGGTTGAGTTGTGCCCAAAACCGCGTATGAGGGCACGCCTATAGAGGGCAAAAAGTCAAGAAGTAGAATAATAACATTATTCCTAACCACGATGACCCAAGCCACACACTAGTCATATCTATCTCCCCTAACTGTACTAACTGAACTAGAGAAACAAAGAGTGTTATGCCTGCTGGCTAGCAGCCACAAGAGGCAGTGCTCGATGCTGCAAAGTCATGGTAGTCATTCCTACTACGAACGGCCCGACACTGGAAACGGGACCTGGCTACGTACTAGCTGACTCGTGCATGTTGACATACTTACTGTGCCATTGCAGACAGGGGAAACCAATAAAGCTTATCAGGCATGACGTGTCCTCCACTCTCTGCTAAATAAGTGGCAACATTTTCACTGTTAGTTAGTGACATACCCTCGGTAGATTTGACAGGCATTTAAAACGGCCTCGTGCCTGTAGATGTGACAGGTCTTTGCGTAGACGTTTTGCCTGTGTCGAGACAAACCTAATTCGAACCTCGTACCTGTAGGAGTGACAGGACTTGAGTAACCCTTGTGTCTGTGGATGTGACGGATGTTTGCGTGATGCTGACATGCGTGGACGACCGGTTGATTCGAGACAATGACCACTTGTGCGTCGTGAAATTTATTTCACTGTTAGTTAGTGACACACAACCTAACTATGTGACGGACCCTTTGTAGATTTTTACAGGCATTTAAACACCCTCGTGCCTGTAGATGTTACAGGTCTTTGTGTAGACGTTTTGCCTGTGACGAGACAAACCTAATTTGAACCTCGTACCTGTAGGTGTGACAGGTCTTGAGTAACCCTTGTGTCTGTGGATGTGACGGATGTTTGCGTGATGCTGACATGCGTGGCTGAGACCGGTCGATTTGAGATAATGACCGCTTGTGCGTCGTGAAATTTATAAACTCTATGACTTGTAAGGGAGACATTGACTATGCTGTAAATCCGCTGCAGATGTGGCGGGAGATGATGGTGTGGAACCCCTAAGTATCACGGTGTCGTTGCTCTGAAGACGTGTCAGTAACAACAACCAAGTAGTGCATCCCCCTGCGGATGTGGCAGGCATGACGGGTATACAACTACCTATGTGTCATGATGTAGTTGCTCTGAAGACGTGTCAGTAACAACTATGCAGTGCATCCCCCTGCAGGCGTGGCAGGCATGATGGGTGTACAACTACCTATGTGTCATGATGTAGTTGCTCTGAAGACGTGTCAGTAACAACTATGCAGTGCACCCCTTGTGGGTGTGGCAGGCATGACTGGTATCCAAACCACCTATGAATCGTGAGGTTGTTGCTCTGAAGACGTGTCAGTAACAACTACTAAGCAGTGCGACCTCCTGCAGACATGGCAGGTATGACGGGTACAACCACCTATGTGTCGTGACATTTGTTATTTTGAAGACATATCATTATGCATAAGACTATGTCAGCGACAATTACTTTTGTGCATGCCCTTGGACAAGTTGAAAGGTAACTAGTGAGTGTATGACGAGATACGGACACTTAAACTGTGGCTGTGCAGTTGCTATGGCAAAGTATGTGAATCATGTCAGCTACGGGAACCAATAGCCGGTACATTAGATGTAGTGCAGAGCAAAATAAGCGTAGTGAAACTAACGTGTGCATGGTATGTTACCTATGGTAGTGAGAGCTTGTGACAACACTATGTGGATGAAGATGATAAGAAGCCATCTCGTATATGCTGACTTGTGGCAGTGTACGCGAGTAATGGAATGTAACAACATGACACTGATTACTACTAAGCCGTACGCTAAGGACAAGTGTTATAATGACTATGGTCATGCATAATATGAAAATAGAACACGCGTGCTATGAGCCTATACACAGTGTGACTGGAGAATGCTGTAAATGTGCTTATATTCTATAGGTATGTTTAGTGTAAAACAATATACAGCAATTTGCTATGTACCGAGAAACACAACGTAATAACCAATACTACAAGCGAATGTACTAGAATGCTACAAGCGTATGTTCAGTGAAAACACAACATATGAAAGTGTAATGGCCCAGACGTATGTGCAGAGTAACTGTTTGTGACTGTACCGTACAAGTAATGAACATCTGAACCGTATGAAGCCATGAGCTTATGTGTAGTGTACACCGAGTGAAGCTATGCATGTATGCACAGTATGAGCATGTGTACGATAACACAGTATGAAGCTAGACACATCAACAATTATTAGTGTATGTCCCATATAGCTACACGAGCGTATAAACCGAAGGCACATGTGAGTGCAATACGACAATGACGAGCACATAAGCGGTGCTGGTAGTATGAGCGTTCAACCCTGTGACTGTACTATGAGTGACTGCACGGTATGAATGCTTACGAGTAACTGCTTGGTATGAATGCTATGAGTGACTGCACGGTATGAATGCTATGAGTGACTGCACGGTATGAATGCTTACGAGTAACTGCTTGGTATGAATGCTATGAGTGACTGCACGGTATGAATGCTATGAGTGACTGCACGGTATGAATGCTATGAGTGACTGCACGGTATGAATGCTATGAGTGACTGCACGGTATGAATGCTATGAGTGACTGCACGGTATGAATGCTTACGAGTAACTGCTTGGTATGAATGCTATGAGTGACTGCACGGTATGAATGCTATGAGTGACTGCACGGTATGAATGCTATGAGTGACTGCACGGTATGAATGCTATGAGTGACTGCACGGTATGAATGCTATGAGTGACTGCACGGTATGAATGCTTACGAGTAACTGCTTGGTATGAATGCTATGAGTGACTGCACGGTATGAATGCTAAGAGTGACTGCACGGTATGAATGCTATGAGTGACTGCACGGTATGAATGCTAAGAGTGACTGCACGGTATGAATGCTATGAGTGACTGCACGGTATGAATGCTTACGAGTAACTGCTTGGTATGAATGCTATGAGTGACTGCACGGTATGAATGCTATGAGTGACTGCACGGTATGAATGCTATGAGTGACTGCACGGTATGAATGCTATGAGTGACTGCACGGTATGAATGCTTACGAGTAACTGCTTGGTATGAATGCTATGAGTGACTGCACGGTATGAATGCTATGAGTGACTGCACGGTATGAATGCTATGAGTGACTGCACGGTATGAATGCTATGAGTGACTGCACGGTATGAATGCTTACGAGTAACTGCTTGGTATGAATGCTATGAGTGACTGCACGGTATGAATGCTATGAGTGACTGCACGGTATGAATGCTATGAGTGACTGCACGGTATGAATGCTATGAGTGACTGCACGGTATGAATGCTTACGAGTAACTGCTTGGTATGAATGCTATGAGTGACTGCACGGTATGAATGCTATGAGTGACTGCACGGTATGAATGCTATGAGTGACTGCACGGTATGAATGCTTACGAGTAACTGCACGGTATGAATGCTATGAGTGACTGCACAGTATGAATGCTACAAATGACTGCATGGTATGAACACTATAAATGACTGCAACGGTATAAATGCTGTGAGTGTTATGGGACAAATGCTGAGGCCCTGACTTTGTAATTCATGCATGCACATGTGATGAATGTTCTGCAGTGAACTCTAGGTATAACAGGACAACCAGTGTGAGCTTCACCTGTATGGTGATACCGAGCACGCAGCCCAGAGCCATGCGACGTACCGGGGAGATTCCCGCAACATACCGGGTAAGGGATTGGCCGGGATCAACCAGAGGCCAGGCCAC
Source organism: Hyla sarda (assembly GCF_029499605.1). Lineage (NCBI taxonomy): Eukaryota > Metazoa > Chordata > Amphibia > Anura > Hylidae > Hyla > Hyla sarda. Next base: position 147,737 of record NW_026610685.1, read on the forward strand.
AGAGGCTCCGCCCCTTCGTGCTCCACGTTAGGCAAGCGGAGGGTTGTCAGCCGGAACCACCGCGGCCACCCTGTACAGCTGGAACCGGAGGTAGCTCCGGCTGATTGGACTGCTGACGGGGTAGGCCCCGCCCCCCTGCACCACGCGGCCCGGCGGCCGCCAGAGCCAGGGGAGCCCAAAGGCTGCAGCAGGATCTACAGCCCTGCTGCTATTGGCTGCCCAAGCTGTTTACTGGGAAAACCCCGCACCCCACGTGGCCCGGCGGCGTCACCCCCGGCAACCAGGAGGGACGCCAGGGACGCCGGGCATGCAGCCCAGCCACGGGGAGCGAGAAAGGGAGATCCCCGCAGCACCAGGTAAGGGATCGGCCCGGACCAACCAAAGGCCTGGGCCACAGGGGGTCCACCCCCTCATTGCCCCAGGGGAGGCGGGCAGAGGGGTGTCAGCCGGAACCACCGCGGCCAGCCCGTGTAGCTGGCACTGAAGGTAGCTCTGGCCGCCCGGGACTGCTGATGGGGTAGGCCCCGCCCCCCTGCACCACGCGGCCGCCGGAGCCAGGGGAGCCCAAAGGCTGCAGCAGGGCCTACAGCCCAGCTTCTATTAGCTGCCCGAGCTGTTTACCAGGAAACTCTGCCCCCCGCACACCACGTGGACCGGCGGCGTCCCCCCGGCAACCGGGAGGGACGCCGGGCACGCAGCCCAGCCACGGGGAGCGAGAGGAGGAGATCCCCGCAAAGGTACTGGGTAGGGGATCGGCCTGGTGTAACGGAGGCCGGTGCTACTGAGGCTCCAACCCCCTCGGCCCCCACACATCCTGGTAGTGTTGCTGCGGCTGGGGGGAGGGGGTGCGGGATGGGAACCAGTGAGCCGCCAAGACAAGCTTGGAGGAGCCCAGACCGGGGGAAACCTGGGGCGGGGAAGCTCCGGTCCACCACCCGTGACCCCCGCGAGCCGGTGCAGTGCGGGAAGGGAGGAGAGGCCGGGGTGCTTGGTATCATGTGAGGATGAATTGAGGTCGGGGACCCGGGCTTACCGTACTGGAACCACTCCGCCCCCTGGACACACACTCCTTCCGAAAATGACTCGTACGCCCCGCCTGCATGGTGGAGGGGCGTTTTATAGTCGTGCATCCGTCATGGCACCGCCTAGAGGTGCGGGGGGCGTGGGAATTTACGCCCCCTCGCACAAATTCAGCCTTAACAGGCTTCCCACATATATACACATATATATTGCTGAGAAGCGTTAGATCATTTGTGCATGTTGTGGATGTGCGGCCATGTCTTTTTTGGTCTCTGTATCCACACTTCTATGTTTTTCTCACTCGCTTCCAGATCTTCCCCCTTGCATACACATGGCTTCTCGCATTATTTTATAGGTTCTTTATGGTTTGAGCATTGTCTACGATACCTAGACCTACGAGGTCACCTCTGTATCTTCATTACCTTTTATTATATGCTCTCTGTATTTTTTTTATAAGTTGAATACTTAATAAAAACCTTTTGAATTGGAAAAAAGGGGATTTTTCTAATTTGTTTTTACTTTTTATTTATTTATTTTTTACACTAATAGCTAACACTGATCAGTGCTATCGGCTGTCTTCTGCTCTGGTCTGCTCAATCTCAGACCAGAGCAGAAGAAGCTGGCGGAGGCAGGGGAGGGGACCTCAGTCCGCCATGTTAGCCGATCTGATCCCCGCGGCTGTGCCGCAGGCAATCAGATCAGCATAAAATGTAGCCACGCTGCCGTGAACTGTATTGATCATGGCATCTGAGGGGTTAATGGACATCCGCGCGATTGCAGTCGGCCATTAGTGGCGGGTCCCTGGATGCTATCAGCAGCCGGGACCTGCCGCACGTGACCCGATCATCGCTCTGATGCTCGCGATCATGTACAGGACGTAAATGTACAAATCAACTGGTGCCAGAAAGTAAGATACAATTGTAAATTACTTCTATTAGAAATATTAACCCTTCCAGTCCGTATCAGCTTCTGTATGCTCCACAGGAAGTTGTGTAGTTCTTTCCAGTCTGACCACAGTGCTCTCTGCTGACACTTCTGTCCATGTCAGAAACTGTCGTGAGTAGAAGAAAATCCCCATAGAAAACCTCTCCTGCTCTGGACAGTTCCTGATATGGACAGAGGTGGCAGCAGAGAGCACTGTGGTCAGACAGAAAAGTACTACACAACTTCCTCTGGAACATACAGCAACTGATAAGTACTGGAAGGGTTAAGATTTTTTAATAGAAGTAATTTACACATCTGTTTAACTTTTTGGCATTAGTTGATATGAACAAAATATTTTTTCACCGGAGTACCCCTTTAACCTGTCGACAGTGTAGCAGGGGTCGGAGTCCCCGTTCAGATCCAACCTGGGTATCTTCAACTGTTGCAAAACTATTGCGCCTCTTATCTGAGGCTCTTGATGTTGTACGTTGGCATCGCTACACTTGATACTACATTCTAATGTGATATTATGATGTTATTGTCTGGTGCAGAGTTCTGACACTTCACAGCATTGCTGCACTTCAGCTTACACATAAGGGAGGGCTCCGAAGTGTCCTCTGAGGAGGAGGGTTATGGGAGCTCTGAAATGCGTTAAGGTTATTAGGTCTATCAGCTTAACCACTTAGGGACCATGGGCGTACAGGTATGCCCTGTGGTGACGGGGACCGGACCAGGATGACCCCCCCCCCCCCCCTCATGTCGACGATCGCCGCAAATGGCCGATGAATTCACAAAGGTGATTTCAGGTGACCCGGAAAATAAGGGGATCGGGGTTGTCCAAGACACTCACCATCCCCCTGAAGGCATAGAAGTGAGGTGGCAGGGGTGCCACCCCTCCTATCCCTGCTATTGGTCATCCAGAAGTGCCGAATAATAGCAGATCGGGGGCGGGGGGGGGGGGGGGTTAACGTTCGGTTCCCCTGTGACCTGCGGCAGCAGAGGACCGCGATGCGGCTCCCTGGATCCTACGGAAACTGGTGAGTTGCCTAGCAACATCTGGAGGGCTACAGTTTAGGGACCACTATACAGTGACCACTCTAAACTGTAGCCCTCCAGATGTTGCAAAATTGCAAATCCCAGCATGCCCAAACATCAAACAGTTGTCTCGGCATGCTGGGAGTTGTAGTTGAGTAACTCCAGCTGTTGCATAACTACATCTCTCAGCATGCCCTTCGGTGATCAGTGCATGCTGGGAAACCTTCAGTTAGGTTATGTTACCTAACTCAGTATTTTCCAACCAGTGTGCCTCCAGCTGTTGCAAAACTTTAACTCCCAGCATGCATGGTCTGTGAGTACATGCTGGGAGTTGTAGTTGTGAAACAGCTGGAGGTTTGAACCCAGTTTGAGCTGCAGCATATTTTCCGCGCAGTGCAAACTCCTAGCGGGAAACTCACTGTAAACCTCCGCCAGTTCGAATGTACCCTAAAAACACTACACTACCACATAATAAAGGGTAAAACACTACATATACCCCTATGTCCACCCTATGCAATCCCTAATTTAGTCCTCAATTGCGCATGGCGCGCTCTCACTTTGGAGCCCTGTCGTATGTCAAGGAAACAGTTTAGGGCCACATATGGGCTATTTCCGTACTCGGGAGATATTGCACTACAAATTTTGGGGGCTTTTTCTCCTTTTACCCCTTATGAAAAGGAAAAGTTTGGGTCTACATCAGCCAGTTAGTGTAAAAAAAAAATAAAAAAAAATAAAATGTAAACTAATTTTTAATTTGCACAACCCACTGCTCCAAAGATCTGCTAGTGGGGTGTAAATACTCACTGTACCCCTTATTAAATTCAGTGAGGGGTGTAGTTTCCAAAATGGGGTCACATGCTGGGGGGTCTACTGTTCTGGCACCACGGGGGGCTTTGTAAATGCATATGGCCCCCGACTTCCATTCCAAACAAATTCTCTCTCCAAAAGCTCAATGGCGCTCCTTCTATTCTGAACATTGTAGTTCGCCCGCAGAGCACTTTATATCCACATATGGGGTATTGACATAGGAAATGGGGTTACAAATTTTCTCCTATTACCCCTTGTAAAAATGTAAAATTTGGGGAAAAACCAGCATTTTAGTGAGAATTTATTTTTTCATCTACACATCCAGCTTTAACAAAAAGCCGTCAAATACCTGTGAGGTGTTAACGCTCACTGTACCTCTTGTTACGTTCCTTGATGGGTGTAGTTTCCCAAATAGTGTGCCATGTGCGACATGTCCACTAAAAACCATTTTGGCAAAATTTGCTTTCCAAAAGCCAAATGTGACTCCTTCTCTGAGCATTGTAGTTCGCCCTCCGAGCATTTTATGTCCACTCATGGGGTATTTCCATACTCAGAAGAGATGGGGTTACGAATTTAGGGGGGCATTTTCTCCCATTACCCTTTGTAAAAATGGCAAATTTTGGAGAAAAAAAACTGCACTTTAGTGAAAACTTTTTTTTTTCATTTACACATCCGACTTTAACGAAAAGTGTTAAGGCTCACTGGACCGCGTGTTACGTTGCCTGAGGGGTGTAGTTTCCAAAATAGTATGCCATGTGGGGAGTTTTCTGCTGTTCTGGCACCAAAGGGGCTTCCTAAATGTGACATGCCCCCCAAAAACCATTTCAGCAAGATTCGCTTTCCAAAATTCCAATGTCGCTCCTTCCCTTCTGAGCCCTCTGCTGCGCCTGCCGAACACTTTACATAAACATATGAGATAGTTCCTTACTCGAGAGAAACTGGGTTACAATTTTTGGGGGGAATTTTCTCCTTTTACCCCTTGTAAAAATTAAAAAACGGTCAACAAGAACATGCGAGTAAAAAATGAAGATTTTGAATTTTCTCCTTCACTTTGCAGCTATTCCTAAAGGGTTAACAAACTTACTGAATGTCATTTTGAATACTTTGGGGGTGCAGTTTTTATAATGGGGTCATTTTTCGGGTATTTCTAATATGAAGACCCCTCAAGTCCACTTCAAAACTGAACTGGTCCCTGAAAAAATCAAATTTTGAATTTTTTTGGAATTTTTCACCAAGAAATGATACAAGTATCGACAAAAATTTACCACTAACATAAAGTAGAATATATCACGAAAAAACAATCTCGGAATCAGAATGAAAAGTAAAAGCATCAGAGTTATTAATGTTTAAAGTGACAGTGGTCAGATGTGAATAAAAAGCTCTGGTCCTTAAGGTGAAAATGGGCTGGGTCTTTAACCCCTTAAGGACCAGAGCGTTTTTTGCACATCTGACCACTGTCACTTTAAGCATTAATAACTCTGGGACCCTTTTACTTTTTTTTTTTTTTTTTAAACTTTATTACAAAGTATATGCATAAAAGAATGGTATCCATATGAAACGCAGTGAACATAGCTCAAGCAGCCTGACCAGCACGTCAGGTAAGGTCATAAAGTGCATATTAAATGTAGAGCATATACAGCGTATAAAGATGCAAAAACAACATATAAACCAACCACTATAAGTGGGAACCAGAACATGGACAAACAACGTACACGGGACAGGACAGCGAAGAAGACAAAAGACAAACAAGCGCGCGCGCGCCCTCGAACAGAGGAGAGGGAGGGGGGTAAGGGACAAGAAAAGGGGAGAAAGGCAGAAGAGGGAGGAGAGGAGTAGTGTAGCAGATCTTGTCCAGGATAGAGAAGCCTATCAGGCATGCAGAGGGGATCAAGGGGTAGTATCATACTGGTCTCTGATGGACAGGAATCTAGAGATGGTGAAGCTTGCCTCCGGAGAAGCACACCATGCCGACCAAACTCTACGGAACTTAGATGGGTTTTTCCGGTGTTTGTAGACTAAATACTCAAAATTCACAGTGAGGTTTTCTAGGGCTTTCCAGCCAGCCAGAGTGGGAGTCCTAGGATCCATCCATCGCAAGGCTATGGACTTGCGTGCTAAGAATAGAGTTTCCAAGAGAAAAGTGATCTCGTAAGGGGTCCACTGTTCCTCCTCTAGGAGACCCAAGAGGCCGACCTTGATGTTAAGAGGTACAGGGCGTTGCATTAGTGTAGTCAAAAAAACTAAACACATGAACCCAAAAGTCCTGAATTACCTGACAGAACCACATCAGGTGCATGAAGTCTGCCCCTACAGCACCACAACGGTGGCAATTTGTGGACGTAAGCCTACCCATTTTAACCAAACAGACAGGTGTCAAGCAGGATTGATGAAACATGTATAACTGAATAAGCCTATTGTTGACTGCAGGGGAAACATGTAAGTGAGATGACCAAGTCAGATTTGGTAGAAGAGTCCTCCACCTCAATTCAACTAAGAGAGGGTCCCTCACCATTTTGGCATTTAAGAGGGTAGTGTATAGTGCAGAGATGAGACCTTGGGGGCCCTGTGATCGGAAAACTCCTATTATCGACGCTTTTACTTTTCATTCTGATTCCGACATATTCTACTTTATGTTAGTGGTAAAATGTCATTGATACTTGCATCATTTCTTGGTGAAAAATTCCAAAAAATTTTAAAAAATTAAAAATGTAGCATTTTTTTTTTACTTTGAAGCTCTCTGCTTATAAGGAAAACAGAGATCCCAAATTAATTATATATTGACTCCCATATACAATGGGGGAGATTTATCAAAGGATTTAGACTGTTTTTTCCTGTCTAAATTTGTCGCACAGAAAGTCGCAGTCTAAATATGTGCGACTTTTCTGCTACTTTTGCTTTGGAGGATTTTTAGAACATGATGCATTCTGGTCTATTTTAGACGGAAATGCATTGGAAAATGCATTGGTGCTGAATTTATCAAGTGCGACTTTTGTGTGACAAGTCGCATCTGCCCAAAATACGCTGAAATGTCAGACCATGTTGGAGCGGGTGTAAATGCAGTTTAAGCTGTAGACCCTGAAGTCTGAGCACAGAATTTATCAAGGGCTGTGAGACCTTTAATAAATTAGGAGCACAATAGACAGGAGACGATCACATACACTGGTCTATAAGCATACCCAGAATAGACTAGATTAGGAAATGTCCCCCAATATGTCTACTTTATTTTTGCATCATAAAGTTGAGATGTTTTTACTTTTTGGAGACATCAGAGGGTTCAAAGTTCAGCAGCAATTTTCCAATTTTTCACAAAATTTTCAAAATCAGAATTTTTCAGGGACCAATTCAGATTTGAAGTGGATTTGAAGGGCCTTCTTATTAGAAATACCCCACAAATGACCCCATTATAAAAACTGCACCCCTCAAAGTATTCAAAATGGCATTCAGTAAGTGTGTTAACCCTTTAGGTGTTTCACAGGAATAGCAGCAAAGTGAAGGGGTAAAAGGAGAGAAATCTTCCTAAAATGTGTTTCTCTCGAGTAAGGAAATACCTCTTATGTGGATGTCAAGTGTTCGGTGGGCGCAGTAGAGGCTCAGAAGGGAAGGAGCGACAATGGGATTTTGGAGAGTGAGTTTTTCTGAAATGGTTTTTGGGGGGCATGTATGCAGGACAGCAAAAAAACAAACAAAAAAAAAAAAACCTGACATGGCATACTATTTTGGAAACTACACCCCTCAAGGAAAGTAACAAGGGGTCTAGTGAGCCTTAACACCTCACAGGTGTTTGACAACTTTTTGTTAAAGTCGGATGTGTAAATAAAAAAAAATTTCACTAAAATGCTGCTTTTCCCCAAATTTTACATTTTTACAAGGGGTAATAGGAGAAAATGAACCCCAAAATTTGTAACCCCATCTCTTCTGAGTATGGAAATACCCTATATGTGGATGTAAAGTGCTCTGCGGGCGAACTACAATGCTCAGAAGTGGAGGAGCGCCATTGGGCTTTTGGAGAGTGATTTTGTTTGGAATGGTATTCAGCTGTTTGGGCATGCTGGGTTTTGCAACATCTGGAGGGCTACAGTTTAGAGACCAGTGCACATTGATCTCCAAACTGTGGACCTCCAGATGTTGCAAAACTACAAATCCCAGCATGCCCAGACAACAAACAGCTGTTTGGGCATGCTAGGAGTTGTAGTTTTGCAACATCTGGAGGGATACAGTTTAGAGACCACTGTATAGTGGTCTCAGACTGTAGCCCTCCAGATGTTGCTAGGCAACTCACCGGCTTCCGTAGGATCCAGGGAGCCGCATAGCCGTCCTCTTCTGCCGCCTGCTGCCACCACCGATGGGTAAGTGGACTTCGGCACCCAGTCCCTGTCGGTTTCCAGTTCTGCCCCGCCTATTGTGGGTGGGCAGAACGGGGAAACCGAAAGTTAACCCCCCCTCCCCCGATCTGCTATTGGTTGTCGCTTCTTGACGCCCAATAGCAGGGAAAGGAGGGGTGGCACCCCTACCACCTCACTCCTATCCCTTCAGGGGGATCGTGGGCGTCTTGGACAACCAGGATCCCCCTTATATTCCGGTTCACCATAGACCTATATGACCCGGAAACGGCACAAATCGCAAGTGTGAATTCACCTTGCGCGGGGTGCCTGCTGATCGATATCACATATCCAGAGGATTACCTTAAATGGGCACGGTCATTAAAGCAAATTTTTGCTACCGCACTCCTTATGTAAGTAAAAAAAATCTTTCCCTAGCGTCCCTCAGCAGCACAATGTGGGGTGTCTCCGCCCCTGTGAGCAAAGTAGGACATGGGATTTTTTAATGAATAAATGAAAAAAACCCTAAGGACCTCCCCCCTCAGCCGGTATAAATCACCAGGCTCACAACAGGACAGTGAGTTTTTATCTGTCCTAGTGTAAGCATGGACTTCTAAGCTCCCCTGTATTGTGATTTTAACATTTACATATATTTCTTTTCTCCTAGGGTGGGGGTAGCATGTTCCGATGTGCGGCGCCATCTTGTTGTGGTCTGGAGAAGGAACTGTTTCTCCGGACTCCACCATTTCCTGTTTGGGGGCCATTTTACTGTAGCCCATAGGGAGTTAAGCTGATATGTCAGATGCGGCCGCAAATATCCTTTTATTCAGGAGAACTTTTTCATTTTTATAACTTACATGTTAAAGAATGCCTTGTAGGGTTATGAGGATTAACCTCATAGTTATTTAAGATAGTTTAAAGTATTTTTTCCTTTACTTTACTGTCGGGTTCTTGACCCGGAAGTGGGCGGGGCTTCTCCCTGGCATGATTTTGCCAGCTATTTAATCCCCCCCCCCCTTTCAGATTTACATATTGCGGTTTGTGATTTCTTTCAGTTCTAAAGATCTGAAGCCTAGGTATTTCCCTCTGAGGGTGGATATGTTTATACTTTTTTTCTATATATTTAAATTTTTGGTTTGAGATATCCTCAATGGAGTCTGGAGGATCTGGACGGCGGAGAGAGGCTTATGGAAAATCCTCTCACAAACAAAAACACTTGGAGTGTAATACATGCAAGATTCCACTGCCAGATGGATATGATTACCCCACTTGTTCATCATGTCGCCCTAGATTACCACCAGATAGCGAGTCATCCATGCAGGACATGTTCGTCTGGGTTAAGGATTTCGTATTTTCCTCTATCAAGGAGTTGAAGGACACACTAGCAGTTGCTCCTTCTCCAAACAAAAGCCCAGACGTGGTGATTCTTCTGTCATCATGCACTCTGATGAAGAGTTTAGAGTATTAGATGAGACGAGATCATCTAGCTCAGAAGAAGAGGAAGTACAGGGAAAGACCTATTTCCCTGTAGAAAAGTTCCCTAAATTCATTAGAGCCGTACAGACAGAAAATGCACCGGCTGTCCGGGAAGAAGCTCCCTCTACATCAAAGGGGCCCAGGGTGTTTTTTATGGAGGACACGATCCTAGATCTAATGAAGACTGAGTGGGTTGACCCGGAGAAGGCACCAGTCCTTGATAGGAGGTTTAAGACCCTTTACCCCTTGGATCAGTCAAAATCCAAAGGCATGGGTTAACCCACCTAAAGTGGATTAAGCCATAGCAAAGCTCTCCAAGAGATTATTCCGTCGGACGACAGATCAAGCCTTAAAGACACTATGGACCGTCGGATAGAGGTCACCCTTAGGAGGTCTTATACAGCATCTTCCAGCCAGTGTGCTGTAGGGAATGCATCCTTTGAAGTGATTAGAGCAATGAAATCTTGGCTCTCTAGGATACAGGATGACATAGATTTGGGTGTCAGTAGACACAATATTCTTAGATCATTCAAATATATTATCCTAGGTATAGACTATCTTTACGATGCAAATTGTCAACAGATTAAACTGGCATCATGTAATAGGAAGAGGGCACTTTGGTTAAGGCCCTGGCCAGGAAATAGTCACTCCAAATATATCCTAGGGAATCTAAAGTTTAACCTGACCAAATTATTTGGTCCAGAACTAGACACCATTATGGAGGAGATCTCCGACAAGAAGGGGAAGACCCTTCCGCTATCAGATAAGTCCTTTCGTGGGCAATACAATCAAGCAAGACGAGACCGATCTCCGCAGAGAACCAAACAATACAGAAGTTCTGGACGTGGTAGAGGATCTGGATCTTCTAGAAGAGGGTCATCTAGAGCCAGAGGCTCAAAAAAGCCAGAATTCTGACTCGATATGTACACCAGTAGGCGGTCGTCTTCTGTTCTTCCTCCCAGCTTGGCAAGCACTAATAAAGGATGCTTGGGTTATAAATGTGGTAAAGAGTGGTTATTTCCTTCCTTTGAGGTGTCACCCTCCAGAGAGGTACCTATCCTCCCCTCCTCTAAGTCCTCCAAAACAAGAGGTTTTGGAAGAGGCTATTCTGGAGCTGATTACAAATGCTGCAGTAGAAACAGTTCCCCTGGAAGAGAGGGGCAGGGGGGTTTATTCCCCAGTGTTTCTAGTACCCAAGCCAGGGGGAAAGTGGAGACTTATAATAGACCTACGATATCTCAATCAGTACATCATAAAGAAAAGGTTTCGGATGGAAACCATAAAGTCAGTGAAGTCCCTCATTCTGAAGGACGATTATATGGCGTCACTAGATCTAAAGGACGCCTATTTACACATACCCTTCTTTCAGAGGCACAGAAGATTCCTGCGGATCGCAGTCTTCATCACAGGAGTCCATCATCTCCAGTCTCGAGTCCTGCCATTCGGCATTTCAGCCGCCCCATTTGTGTTCACGAAGGTCGTCTCTTCCATTATGGCAGTGCTCAGAGTTCAGGGTATCAGAATAATACCTTAACTGGACGACTGGCTTATATTGGCCAGAACTCAGGAGGAGTTTCGCTGTCAGACCACCATTACGCTGGACTTACCTCACAAACTAGGTTGGTTAATAAATCAACACAAGTCCCATCTAAACCCAACCAAGGTTTCTGTTTAGATTCCCACAGCATGACAATCCATCTATCTCCAGCAAGGAAGGACAGGATAACCAGGGGATATCAATTCCTACGAGTCCCTCGCAGGATAACCCTGAGGACCCTTATGAGATTCTTAGGTCTCCTATCCTCCTTGGCAGAGGCTGTCCCGTGGGCACTCTGGCACATGAGGCCACTTCAGGCAGAAATCCTTCAGAGTTGGGACAGGAGGATCTCCTCCCTAGACACTCATCTAAGACTTTCTCCCAGGTATTACTCTTGACGACAGACGCGTCAGGGTCAGGATGGAGAGGCCACCTGCTGGGAAGAAAGGTGAATGGGAATTGGAGTACAGAAGAACTTCCTCTTTCAACCAATATAAAAGGAACTAAGGGCAATTTACTATGCTCTTCTTCACTTCGCCCCCTTCCTGCTGGGACAAGCCGTCAAAGTAAGAACGGACAACATGTCGGCTGTTTATTACATAAACAAACAAGGAGGAACAAAATCAGTTCCACTACTTCAGAAGGTGGCAAGGATCTTTCGGTGGGCCAAAACTCGAATCCTCAGACTGTCTGCAGTCCACATAAAGGGAGTCCACAATGTTATAGCGGACTGTCTAAGAGGGCTTACAGTACTGGGAGAATGGGCTCTGAACCAGGATATATTCTTTCAGCTAGTAGACCACTGGGGTCTCCCGGAGATAGATCTGATGGCCACAAGATCCAGTTGCAAGCTAGACAAGTTCTGCTCCCTTTATCCTGCAGACAAACCTCTTTATGTGGATGCCATGACGATTCCGTGGAATTTCAAGCTGGCCTACATATTTCCTCCAATCTCAATGATACCCAGGGTATTAATGAAGATCAGGCCTCGGTATTCGCCATCATTCCCTTTTGGCCGAAGAGATCCTGGTGCTCCCAGCTCATCCAAATGAGTAAGGGAATGTATTGGAAACTTCCTCCCAAGCAGAACCTTGTGTCTCAGGGCACTCAGTTCTGCCACAATCTCAAGACACTCAGTCTGACAGCATGGAGGTTGATAGATCCTTACTAAAAGCCAGAGGATTTTCAGACCGCATACTTCTCAGAAAGATCTTGTGTCTGCCTCTTGGGCAGAACATAATTCTGTTCCTCTGGAACACATCTGTCAGGCTGTGACCTGGAGCTCTCCGTTAACTTTCCTAAGACACTAAAGGGTAGATACCTTTTTGTCTAGCAAAACTGCCTTCGCTAAGACCATTATTAATTCTGCAACGCAGGAGAGCCCTCCCTAGGGGTGATTCTTGCTAGATCCCCACATTGTGCTGCTGAGGGACGCTAGGGAAGACTAAATTTAGAAAGTTAATTTGTTTTCCCTCAGTCTCCTCAGCAGCACAAGCTTCCCTCCCATTTTTACGTTTACTTTATAATTTACTCAGTCCTGGTGTGAGCCTGGTGATTTATACCAGCTGAGGTCCTTAGGGTTTTTTTCATTTATTCATTAAAAAATCCCATGTCCTACTTTGCTTACAGGGGCGGAGACACCCCACATTGTGCTGCTGAGGAGACTAAGGGAAAACAAATTATCTTTCTAAATTTAGTCTTCTAATGGACTGTTTAAAATTTTTTTTTTTAGTTTTCTATGTTTTATTTAAAAAAAAAAAAAACTGCCAATAGGAGTCTTCCTACTTGTCCAGAGCACATTTCCCTCCATCTCTTGCACTGAATTTGTAGCCTTACACAATCATAGCTCATCTCACAGTGAACTGCTCTGGGCTGTGTGTAGCAGAGTAAAGGAGGACGTTCTCCCGTGTATAGCTTGAGATGATGTCACACCTGCTGGGGAACGCCCCTTCCCGATCTGTGAATCTGACTGAGACAGAGCAGAAAATATCAAGGTAGAAAACTAAAAAAAAAAAATAATAATAAAGGCAGGGGGGTGGTTTATCATGATGGGGGCAGTGACCTGGGAAGATTATATCATCACATGATAGGTACCATTTAACTCCTTGAGGACCCAGCACCTACCTGTATGCCCGTGGGAATTTCAGCCCTCGCCGGGCGGGGAATGCGGTGCCTACGGTAATCATTCAACAGGCATCCTGTCCAAGTGCAGATCGGCGATCCCAGGCTGATCAGGTCTCTGTTACCCGATCGGCCGGAAAATAGGGATGATCAGAGCTGTCAGTGACAGCTCTGCCCATCCTGAAGGCTAGGAGGAGGTAGCAAGGGTACAATCCTGTCCCCTGCGATTGACCGGTCAGGACTGTTCTCCTCCAGTTATTGCATAACTACAACACCCAACATGCCCTTCAGCTGTCTGGGCATGCTGGGAGTTGTAGTTTTGCAACACCTGGTGGCACACTTGTTGCAAAACACTGCGTTAGGTAACAGACAATGTTTCCCTACCAGTGTGCCTCCAGCTGTAAAATAACCACAACCCCCAGCATATACAGACAGCCAAAGGGCATGCTGGGAGTTGTAGTTTTTCACACGGGCATGTTTACAGTGAGTTTCTCGCTGCAAGTTTTAGATGCAGCAAATTTTACACCGCAGTTCAAACTCCCACCGGGAAACTCACTGTAAACCTGACCGTGTGAATGTATCCTAAAACACTACACTAAATAAAGGGTAAGACACTACATATACCCCCTACACAGCTACCTTCCGCCACATACAGGGTTTTTCTGTACTCTGGAGAAATTTCCTTACACATTTTTAGGGGCTTTCTCCTTTTACCCCCTTATGAAAAGGTAAAGTTAGGGTCTACTCCAGCATGTTCGTGTAAAAAAAAAAAAAAAAAATTTACACTGACATGCTGGTATTGCCCCATACTTTTCATTTTCACAAGAGGTAAATACCCCATATCTGGACTTAAAATGCTCTGTGGGCACACAACAAGGCTCAGGAGTGAGAGTGTGCCATGGACATTTGATGTGATTTGCACAGGGGTGGCTGATTGTTACAGTGGTTCTGACAAACGCTAAAAAAACACCCACATATGACCCCATTTTGGAAACTACACCCCTCAAGGAACATAACAAGGGATGCAGTGAGCCTTAACACCTCACAGGTGTTTGACGAATTTTCGTTAAAGTTGGACTTGAAAATGAAAGATTTGTATTTTTTCACTAAAATGGTATCATCCCAAAGTTTTCATTTTCACAAGGGGTAATAGGAAAAAAAAAAAATGTGTAACCCCATTTCTTCAGAGTATATAAATGCCCCATGTGTGGACGTTAAGTGCTCTGCGGGCGCACTACAGGGCTCAGAAAAGAAGGAACACCATTGGGTTTTTGGAGAGAGAATGTGTATGGAATTGAAGGCCATGTGTGTTTACAAAGCCCCCCTGGTGTCAGAACAGTGGAACCCCCCACATGTGACCCCATTTTGGAAACTGTACCCCTCCCAGAATGTAATAAGTGATGCAGTGAGGATTTACACCCCGCAGGTGTCTGACAGATCTTTAGAACAGTGGGCTGTGAAAATGAAAATGTAATTTTTCATTTGCACAGCCCACTGTTCCAAAGATTTGTCAAACGCCAGTGGGGTATAAATCCTCACTGCACCCCTTATTACATTCTGTGAGGGGTGTATTTTTAGAAATTGGGTCACATGTGGGGGGGGGGGTCCACTGTTCTGGCACCAAGGGGGGGGCTTTGTAAACGCACATGGCCCTCGACTTAAATTCCAAACAAATTCTCTCTCCAAAAGCCCAATGGCGCTCCTCTTCTGAGCATTGTAGTTCTCCCACAGAGCACTTTACATCCACATAAGGGGGTTACAAAATTTGGGAGGATTTTTCTCCTTCTACCCTTTGTGTAAATGAAAAATTTGGGGTAACACCAGAATTTGTGAATTTTTTTTTTTTAATTTACACATCCGACTAACCCCTTAACGACCAAGGACGTATGTTTACGTCCTTGGCCGGCTCCCGCGATATAACACGGGGCCGCGCGGTGACCCCGCATCATATCGGGTCAGTCCCGGCGTGTATCTGAAGCCGGGACCAGGGACTAATAGCGTGTGGCAGCGATCGCAGTGCTGCACGCTATTAACCCTTTAGACGCGGCGGTCAAAGTTGAATGCCGCGTCTAAAACGAAAGTGAAAGCTCCCCAGCTGCTCAGTGGGGCTGATCGGAACTACCGCAGTGAAAATGCGGTGTCCCGATCAGCTGGGACACGAGCGGAGGTCCTCTTACCTTTCTCCGGCGTGTCCCTTCGGCGATTGATTGCTCCAAAAAAAAAAAAAAATAATAATAAAAAAAAGTTAATGTGATTTAACCTCTTCCCTAATAAAAGTCCAAATCACCCCCCTTTTCCCATAAAAAAAACAAACGTAAATAAAAAATAAATATAAACATATGTCCAAACTATAAAAGTGCATAAATGTCCAAACTATAAAAATATATAATTAAACCGCACGGTCAATGGCGTACGCGCAAAAAAAATTCCAAAGTCCAAAATGACGTATTTTTGGTCACTTTTTATATCATGAAAAAAAAAAAAAGCGATCAAAAAGTCCTATCAATGCAAAAATGGTACCGATACAAACTTCAGATCATGGCGCCAAAAAAATGGGCCCTCATACCGCCACATACGCGGTAAAATAAAAGTTATAGGGGTCAGAAGATGACAATTTTAAACGTATACATTTTTCTGCATGTAGTTATGATTTTTTCCAGAAGTGCGACAAAATCAAGCCTATATAAGTCAGGGATCATTTTAACTGTATGGACCTACAGAATAAAGAGAAGGTGTCATTTTTACTAAAAAATGCACTGCGTAGAAACGGAAGCCCCCCAAAGTTACAAAATGGCGTTTTTTTTCTTCAATTTTGTCGCACAATGATTTTTTTTTCCCTTTTCACCGTGGATTTTTGGGTAAAATGACTGATGTCACTGCAAAGTAGAATTGGTGGCGCAAAAAATAAGCTATTATATGGATTTCTAGGTGCAAAATTGAAAGGGTTATGATTTTTAAGAGGAGGAGGATAAAACGAAAGTGCAAAAAAACGGAAACACCCTGCGTCCTTAAGGTGTTAATAAAAAGTTGTCAAACACCTGTGTTGTGTTAAGGCTCAGCGGACCCCTTGTTACGTGCCTTGAGGGGTGTAGTTTCCAAAATAGTATGTCATGTGTTTTTTTTTTTTGCTGTTCTGGCACTATAAAGGGCTTCCTAAATGTGACATGCCCCCCAAAACCCATTTCAGAAAAACTCACTGTCCAAAATCCCATTGTCTCTCCTTCCCTTCTGAGCCCTCTACTGCGCCCTCCGAACACTTTACATCCACATATTAGGTATTTCCTTACTCGAGAGAAATTGGGTTACACATTTTAGGGAGATTTCTCTCCTTTTACCACTTGTAAAAATTCAAAAACCTGGTCTACAAGAACATGCGAGTGTAAGAAGCAGTTTTTTTTATGCTTACCGTAAAATCTCTTTAGGAGGATCCACTGGGGGACACAGACCGTGGGAAAAACCGAGCCACCCCTCGGACAAAACTTGTACCCAAACCATGGGTGGGCGCTGTGTCCCCAATGGATCATCCGAGAAAGATTTCACGGTAAGCATAAAAAAAAAAATCTACTTTTCTCGGTGGGAAAAATACTCAACTCAAAATCAAGCAGGACGATGCCACTGCCGCCTGCAACACCTTACGGCCCAAACTGGCATCAGCCGACACAAAAGTATGCACCAGGTAGAATCTGGTTAAAGTATGCAAGGACGACCAGGTGACCGCCTTACAGAACCGAAGCCCTATTGCGGAGATGTAAAAAAAAGAAAATGGCGACAGCACACCGTCAACAAAATGGAGGCTCTTAGCGCACTTTTTGATCAAAATGTTTCCCCCCCATCCACCATGCGGAGGTGGCCTCATATCGGATGGGACCCTAAACATTCACTGCCCTCAGGCTGGGTGACATGCTGGATCCACTAATAACCCCAAACCACCTCCTGTGAAATAGGGGAGAGGATGCACGGCTACAGAGGGAGCCACTCCCCCCAAACTGCACAGAAAAAAAAAAATATGTAGCCAGCACCTAAACCCAATACACATAGTGGATCCAGCATGTCATCCAGCCTGAGGTGAGTGAATGTTAGGGTCTCATCCTATATGAGGCCACCTCCGCGTGGTGGATGGGGGGGGGCTACATGTTTTGATCAAAAAGTGTGCTAAGAAACTCCATTTTGTTGACCAAGTGTGCTGCTGACATTTTCTTTTTTATACATGTTTTGTACTTGCTACAGCAGCGTGCACCTGTGTATTAGGTTTAGGTGCTGGCTACATTTGTTTTTTCTATTGCGGAGAGCCCAAGAAGCCCCAAAGGAACGCGTGGAATGCGCAGTCACTCAAAAAGGTGGAACCTTGCCCTTTCAGCGGTGCGATTCCGAAATGGCAGAGCAAATACACCTAGAAATGGTCTCCTTAGAAAAAAAATAAAATATAAAAAAAAGTCATCCTGCCGAAAAGAGGTGACTGAAAGGTAGGTCCGGACAGCCCGAACCCCGTCAAGGGTGTGAGGGGAACACTCCTTGGCATTGGAAGGGGACGGACAAAAGGAAGGAATGACAATCTCTTTGTTCACATGAAGGGGACACTACTTTGGGCAAAAAGGAGGAGGTGGACTAAAAACCACCTTGTCCTGATGAAGGACCAAAAGAGGGGAACAGCAGGAAAGAGACGCCAACTCAGAGACCCTTCGAATAGAAGTGATGGCAATGAGAAAGGCGACCTTCCATGAAAGTATATGAAGAGAGGCATCCCTTTGAACAGAGCCTCCCTCAAAGCTCCAAGCACCAGGTTGAGGTCCCACAGAGGAGTGGGGGACCTGAAAAGCAGAGCCTTGTGGGCCACTCCCTGCAAGAAGGTGCAGACATGGGAATTAGAGGCCAACTGCCATTGGCAAAAAATAGAAAGAGCTGACACCTGAACCTTAAGAGAGCTGAGGGTCAAATGTTGGTCCAGCCCCGACTGGAGAAAAGCAAGAAGGGGTGGAAAAGAAACCACCACCGGAGAAAAGGATTGCGCCTTGCACCACCGAAAATAAGTTTTCCAGGTGCAGTAATAAATCCTGGCACATGACTGTTTCCGTGCCCGAAGCATGGTACGGATAACCTTGGAAGAAAACCCGCACGCCCTCAATACTGTGGTTTCAATCGCCACACCATCAAATGCAGCGAAAGTAAGTTAGGGTGGCAAAGGAGGACCCTGAGAAAGAAGATCGGAGCGAAGCGGAAGACGCAGTGGTACATCGACCAGCCGGATCACGTTGGCGTCTGGGCCAATCTGGAGCTACCAGAATGGCAGGAGGAGGAGGTGGAAAGAGGTAAAGGGAGATGGAAGGACGATCACGGGATGACCAGAGCGTCCACCGCCAAGGCCAGAGGGTCCTGCGACTTCGTCACAAAGATGGGAACCCTCCTGTTGTGGTGAGGTGCGAAGAGGTCCACGTCCGGGGTCCCCCAGAGATTGCAGATCTGTGAGAACACCTCCGGATGGAGAGACCACTCCTCCGGGTCTGCCGAAAAGTGGCTGAGGAAGTCCGCTTCCCAATTTTCCACACCTGGAATGTGGATCGCCGACAAAACAGGAACTCGAGTTTTGGCCCAGAGGAGAATTTTGGAAACCTCCTCCATTGCCGAGCAACTTCGGGTACCGCCTTGGCGATTGATGTATGCGACCGCCGCTACTTTGTCCGACTGAATACGGACCGGCCGACCGTGAGGGAGAGACTCCTAGTGGGAGGGGGCAAAGAAAGATTGCCCAAAGCTCCAGAAGATTGATGGGAAGGCGGGCTTCCTGAGGAGACCAGCGACCCTGGACCGTCAGATCCAAAAACACCTCCCCAGCCCAGGAGACTCATTGGTAGTGACAATCTGCCAACAAAGGGGGAGGAAAAACTTCCCCAGAAGAAGGAGAGAATGGAGCCACCAAAGAAGGGACCGCCGTAGGCAAAAGAATTTGGCGATCTAGGGACATTGGAGACTTGTCCCACCTGGTCAAGATGGCCAGTTGGAGGGGGCGACAATGAAACTGGGCGAAGGGGACCGCCTCCACGGCAGCAACCATACGGCCTGAGACCTTGCAGAAACGTATTGGGAACAGGGAGGGGCACCGCAGGCGACAGACGCCCAGCTGTAGAGAGCGCCGTTTGTCCAAGGGAAGACTGTCCCGGGCACCTGCTGTGTCGAAAAGGAGAAGGGGACAGATGTGACTTCTCCCAGTTGATCACCCAACCGAAAGAGGACAGGGTGTGAAGTGTGATCTGAAGACTCCAAATTTTTAGACAGACGGGGCCTTGATCAAGAAGTCGTCAAGGTAGGGGAGAACTGAGATCCCCCGACTCCAAAAGGATGGCAATGACAGCCGCCATGACCTTGGTGAAGACCCTGGGAGCTGTGGCTAGTCAAAAAGGGAGCGCCACAAACTGAAAATGACCCTCCGGAACAGCGAATTAAAGTAATCGCTGATGAGCCGGGAAGATAGGGATGTAGAGATAGGCATCCCGGATGTCCACCGATGACAGAAACGCGCCCTGGTCCATGGGGGCCACCACAGACCGGAAAGACTCCATCCAAAAATGGCGGGGACGCAGATGGCAATTGAGTAACTTTAGGTTCAGAATGGGTCGAACCGAGCCCTCCTTCTTGGGAACTACAAAAGAGGTTCAAGTAGAACCCTGAATCACATTCTCCTGGCACTATCACTCCCTGAGAGAGGAGTGAAGTAAAGCGATCTGAAAGGCCGCTGCCAAAGAAGGGGACCGCAGAAGGTGGGATTTTTGGGGATGGAAGCAAATTCTATCCGATAACTCCCTGAAATGATGTCTTGCACTCAAGAGTCCTGGACCTGAGCCAGCCAAATGTCCTGGAAGAGAGAGACAAGCGACCTCCCACCCAAGAAGACATGGGTGGGGCGCCCATTCACGAAGAGGCAGGCTTACGTGTACCAGATTTGGAAAAAAAACCTGCCAGATCGGTTGTCCAACTTCCATGAAGGATGTGTCTTGAAAGAGAGGGCTTTTCAAGACGGGGGGTGTGCCTGTTTGGAAGGGCAACCCGATGCAAATGGCCGAAAGGAAGTCACCTTCCGACAGGGGTCGGAGCGACAGGGCTTGTTCTGCGGTAGCTGAGAACTCTTACCTCCCATAGCTTCGGAAATAATTTTATTCAACAGTTTCCCAAAGAGCCAGTAACGCGAGAGGGGTAACTCAGTCAGAGACCTCTCTGAAGCTGCGACGAATGGCGACCAAGTTGGCAGAGGCAAAGGCCAAGCAGCGAGCGGATTCCAAAGCTGATGGGTAGAGAATATCGCCGGCTTGAGAGCCGACGTCTGCCAGTTCCTCCCTGGCAACACCAGAAAGGATACCCTGGCAAAGCTGGGAAGCCCAAACCAACAGTCTTGGCCACCCAAGCGGAAGCAGAGGTGGGAAGCAATGAGGACCCAGCCGCCTCAAAGGCAGACTTGGCCAAATTCTCCATCTTCTTGTCCGCAGGATCCTTAAGTGACGCTGCGTCTGCATGAGGTAGAGTAGTGGACTTGGACAGGAGAGAGAATGGAGGATCAACCGTAGGTGGCACTGTCCACTTGGAAACTAGGGTCCTGAGGGAAGGGAAATTGGGCTTGAACCTTCTTGATTCCCTGAAATCTTCTTACCGAGTGTTTCCAAGCAACATCCAGCAAGGCATCAAATTCTGCATGAGAACTGAAAGCCTTGGGATCACGCCGCAAGCGGCGAAAGGAGACTTCTGGATCCGGAGTTCTAGGGTCCTCCAGCTGAAAGGTGTCCCGGATGGCTGACACTAATCCGTCCACCATTTCGGACGTTGCTGAGTAGTCCTCGTGATCAGAGGCGGAATCTGACCCGTCGTCCGCTGCTTCCCGTGGGGAATGTGAACTTGTGGAGGCAACCCTAAACTGAGGAGAGGGAGACCTAGAGTGAGGACAAGGGGAGAACGGCCCCTGGAGTGGGTGTTCCGCCTGTGAGCCAGAGCGACACCGGCGAGAAGGGGCCACCCCGTGTGTGCTCTAGAAAAGAGTCAGAGGTAATCACTTTAGAGCACTTAAAAAAGTGCGGAGAAATAGCGGGTCAAGGGACACTGAGCGCGATTCCCTGGGTGTATGTCGCAGAGAAGACCGCTCCAAGGCAGAGGCCACAGATTTGGAGACTCTAGCCAATTCAGAGTAAGGGAAGATACCCACTCTGGAGGAGAGACTGTCCCACGCTTTTCGCCAGAACATCAGGAGCCACTGAAACCGACGGCGAGGTCAGCTTGGAGGAGCAGGCGGATTCAGTAGAACCCCCAGGGATTTTGGACTTACAGCCCACACATGCATAGTAGGTGACCAGTAAACATACTCGCCCTGTATCCACCATACTCACCTGAAGATGTCTTCCACCCAAAGACATCTTCAGCCAGTCTTATGGATACCTGCATCACATCATGCTGCTACAGAAGAGGACGAGCAGGGTAAATAGGGGGAGGGGGAGACCTGGACCCAAGGTACTACCCAAAGTGCTGTCCGTTGGCGGGAAGGTGTTAACTGTGCATTTGTATCTTATGTCCCGTGCCCCTTAGCCGCATATTGGGGAACAGGTAGCGCCATGTTCCTGAACCCCCACCTGAAAACAGAAAATAAAAAGGAATAAAAGAATCTAAACAGGCCCTAACTGTAAAAACAAAAAGAGACTAGGTCTGGAAAACACCAGACCTGTCTTGCCTCCTAAGACACTAAGCTAAAACTGATTAGCTCAGGGTCAATAGGCGGGGTATATCCTGCCAGGAGGGGCCAACTTTTTTGTATGCCCAGTGTTAGCGCCTCGAGAATATACCCACGATCTGTGTCCCCCCCCAATGCTTTCCGACCGAGAAAAATGAAGATTTTGATTTTTCTCCTGATCTTTCTTGCTATTCCTGTGAAACACCAAAAGGGTTAGCACACTTAATGTCATTTTTAATACTTTGAGGGGTGCAGTTTTTGTAATGGGGTAATTTATGGGGTATTTCTAATATGAAGGCCCTTCAAATACTCTTCAACACTGAACTGGTCCCTGAAAAATTCCGATTTTGAAAATTATGTGAAAAATTGGAAAAGTGCTGCTAAACTTTGAAGCCCTCTGATGTCTCCAAAAGTAAAAACATGTCAACTTTATGATGCAAATATATTGCATATAATAATAAAGATATCTCCTGTATGATGCCAACATAAAGTAAACATATTGTATATGTGAATCAATCTATAATTTATTTTGGATGTCCATTTTCCTTATAAGCAGAGAGCTTCAAAGTAAAGAAAATGCAACATTTTCAAATTTCTCTACAAATTTTAGAATTTTTCACCAAGAAATGATACAAGTATGGACGAACATTTATCACTAACATAAAAAACAGAATATGTCAAGAAAAAAAAACTCTGAATCAGAATGAAAAGTAAAAGCATCCCAGAGTTAAAAGAGTGAAAGTGGTCAGATGTGAAAAAAATGCTTGGGTCCTTAGGGTGAAAATTGGCTTGGTCCTTAAGGGGTTAGGGTCCGTACCAGACAGTTTGCTTTTCATACTAAACAAAAAAATATAATGTGTACCAATTGGTAATAATGCCTGGTACCGGCCCACTAGGTGGTACTCATACTAAACAACCAGAAGACAAAGTTGGGACACACGGGCCCCGGGTTTGGGACTGGAGCCGCCGGTTGTTCACCACGGTCAGACATCACAACACCCAACACTTTGGTTATAAAATACTTTTTTGTTTACATTTTATTGTTGGTTTATACAC
Source organism: Hyla sarda (assembly GCF_029499605.1). Lineage (NCBI taxonomy): Eukaryota > Metazoa > Chordata > Amphibia > Anura > Hylidae > Hyla > Hyla sarda. The sequence continues at coordinate 170,733 of NW_026610685.1, forward strand.
TAAAAAAAGTAATAAATACCATAAAAAGCAAAGTAATTGAGGCACTTAAGTCCCCACGCTGGGCGGCACCACGCCCGCCCACACCCTGGGGTCACATACTTCTCTCCTACAAGGCACGGGTCACATTCTGGGTACACAAGAGCACAGCCGTCCAGCCAATCGCAGCATCACCATAAGGGATCGTCACGAGGTACTCCAGGCGGAAGGATCTGCACCATCTGTGATCCCAGGGAGAAGGAGCCATCGAGTTCACAGCCACAGCATTACATAGTGTTATAAAATAAGTCAGTAACATAAGCTTTAAAACGCTCGTACACCTCCCACTCCCGCGGAAGGAGCGACCATCATCCCCGCCACAGGGGAGGAATAAAACACTGCTAATATGGAGGAATAAAACAATACTTCATAATAAGGGGGCGGCGGGCACCCGTACCGTCTGCTCTATGTCATACATGTGCATGGATACAATTAGTGTAAGGCAGAGTCCCATGAGGACCTTCTCGTCCTTAAGTACCAGATCAGAGGAGAAGACGTCTCTAGGACAAGAGCCGCCGTCTCCTCACCATCGGGATCCTATCGTTTTGGTCATCGCGTATAACATTGTGGACGCTCGTCTAGATGACTGAAATGTATTAGTGTTAATGACCACAAGAACATACAACTCCTCCCCCCCTAATCACATGACATCCACAAAAAACTCGCTGGGGTTGCCCATGGCCATGTGGAAGGACTGGCGGCTGGCGGTTAGCTCAGGAGGAACCGATGCCAGGTCGCGCACTAGAGGCGGAGCTCCAGGAGGAACAGAAGAGGAAGGACAAGAGGACGGTGGTGGGAGGGGAGGGGGCGGCATCATCATCAGCATCATGGGATTGTAGGAGAGTGGGACCCCCGGAGCAGGATACGAGTGCACAGAGGGGGGGTGGTGAGGCCCGGCTTGAGAGCGGATGGATGCGGAGCGTTCACTGGGAGGGCCGTCCCCACTTCTCCTCAGGCTGCTCCGGGTGGAGTATTCAGACTCGCTACCAGAGCCGGACTTTGAGTCTCCTCCACCTGCAGAACGATCCTCCTTCTGAACCCCACGACCACCATCGCTACGTGTGGAGCCGCTGCTCCTGCTCCCTGTAAAGGAAAGGACACACGTCTTATAGAAATCCAGATATTGATGAGCAGATGCTGAGGCCCTCAATGTGCACACTCACCCTCACTGTGCTGGCTCCCTGCACTGCCCAGACCATAGCTATAGGAGGACAGCTCGTGGTAGGCCGGCGGCTGGGCACTGTATGGATGAGGGGCAGGATACTGATACGAGAAGGTGGGCAGCAGAGGCCAGGGTGATGCTCCTGGGAGAGGCAGAGGAGCCAAGGTGTCCTGGTCAGAAGCTCCGCTCGATCCGTCATTATCATTGAGGGAGAGATTCGCCATATCTGTAAGAAACCAGAGGAGAACCATAACTATAGTGAAGTCCTCAGACGGGTGCAGTTGCCCTACTGAGACACACCGAGGACACTCACAGTTCTCACAGCTGGTCAGGTCACCGAAGATGTAGTAACACTGCTCCGAGAACGTGATCTTATTGACCGTGTGACGGATGAATCCGGCCTTCAGCAAGTTACTGGCAAACTTACGAGCCTCTCGTCGGTCCTGGAAGCCTTCAACATGGTGGTACAGCCAGTCCACCACATCTGACCCTGAGGACGGGCACAAAGACACATGAAGACAATCCTATTCTACATCACCCATGATCTACCAGAACCCACTAAGCTACTTGAGGATACAATGGAACCAATGGAAGAGAGGGACACTGGAATGAATGGCCCCACTCCTCTATCTAAATGTTGTCTTCCCTCCACCTCCTTCAAGGCCCATCCCCCTGCAATCTCACCTCCTCTTCGGCACTGCCCACCAACCTATGAGAGTGTATCATGGACACTCCACATCGTATAGGACCTTCTGCCCTCCAACCTCCCTCCTCCTTCAGAACCTTCTTACCTCCAACCTCCCTCTTCCTTCAGGACCTTCTGCCCTCCAACCTCCCCCTCCTTCAGAACCTTCTTCCCTCCAACCTCCCTCTTCCTTCAGGACCTTCTGCCCTCCAACCTCCCCCTCCTTCAGAACCTTCTTCCCTCCAACACCCCCGAGAAGACATCAAGGTCACTCACCTAGGAAAGCATTGGGGATTGTGATTTTCAGCCACATACGATCTCTAACTTCAAGGCCGGATTCGGGAGAGGCCATGACCTTAACAACAGAGGCCAAATCTGTATGTATAGAGAGGCTGAAGAGAGATACTGGTGGAAGGGCGTGAGAGACTGCAGAGAGAGAAACAGTTAGGAGAGCTTTAGCCATGTAACAACATGCAGGACCAATGTATAGAGCTCACTTACGCTCAGTCTCTGTCACCGACGTGCTGGAGGTCATGCTACTCATGGATGCGCTACCCGGATACACAGGGAAGGAACCGCTCATGGCTGTAGAGTGAGACACCCAGGCTGCAGGGTCAATGGGCTGAATGGGCTCATCTGTAAAGAGAAGAAGAATGTATCAGAGTGATGGATGGTGGAGGAGACCAGGAATCTAAGACTGAGGGCGGCACTCACTGCGCGGCAACGTGAAGTAACCCTGCGGAGACGGATCCCAGCACTTGGCCACCGTCAGGACAATTGGCCTGAAATACAGGAAGTGACAGCAATGACGCCATCCAGAGGCTGCCATGACGGACCCCACAATACCGCCAACTCCACCCGCCTCCACTTACCCAGGTTTATGGACGATGTCCCGCAGGACACGCACTGCATCATCGTTACTCATGTTCTCAAAGTTTATATCATTCACCTGCAAGAGAAACAGGACAAGGCCGTGACGGGGACAAGGCCATGACAAGACAGTGTTTGGTGGGGAGGTGGAGAACTCACCTGTAGCAGCATGTCCCCTGGCTCGATCCTTCCGTCAGCTGCCACCGCTCCGCCCTTCATTATGGATCCAATATAGATCCCTCCGTCACCGCGTTCATTACTCTGCCCCACAATGGAAATGCCGAGGAAGTTATACTTCTCTGGAGACAAGATGGAGAGCAATGTAAGGAGGAGGGGGGTATTGCCTTTATACATGACACAGGGCCCCACACATCAGAACAGTGCACACATGGGGCCGCACTCACCCATGTTTAAGGTGACGGTGATGATGTTCAAGGACATGGTGGAGTCTGTCACGCTGCTGAGCGATGATGCCTGTAAGACAGCACAGGAGCTATAAAAACTGTGCAGGGGGGGAAGAGGGTTATGTTACCGGCCTCCACACGCTCTGCTCACCCTCTCCAAGCGCGGCGGACGCTGCTTACGCCTCCGGCGGTGACGCTTCAGCAGACGAGATGCACTGCTCTGCTCAGTGGAGCTGCTGAACCTGAGGTATCAAGAGAAGCAACATGAGGAGCCAAAAGCAAGAATCACCCCTCCCCCCCCCCCCCAAAATGTCCGCACATTACAGCCTCGGCTCGAGGACCAAACATCCCACCCCTCCAGAGGAGAGCAGTGCATGCTGGGAGCACAGACATCACCTACTACCTATTCTCCCCCAGAGGAGAGCAGTGCATGCTGGGAGCACAGACATCAAACCCCCCCCCCCCCCCCCGCAGAGGAGAGCAGTGCATGCTGGGAGCAGACATCACCTACTACCTACTCCCCCCCAGGGGAGAGCAGTGCATGCTGGGAGCATAGATATCAACACCCCCCCCCCCCCCCCCCCCCCCCCCCGCAGAGGAGAGCAGTGCATGCTGGGAGCATAGATATCAACACCCCCCCCCCCCCCCCGCAGAGGAGAGCAGTGCATGCTGGGAGCAGACATCACCTACTACCTACTCCCCCCCCAGAGGAGAGCCGTGCATGCTGGGAGCACAGAAGACATCAACCCCCCAGAGGAGCGCAGCGCATGCTGGGAGCCGAGACATCACCTCCCCCTTAGAGGAGAGCAGTGCATGCTGGGAGCACAGACATCACCTCAACCTGACCCCCCCCCCCCCCAGAGGAGAGCAGTGCATGCTGGGAGCACAGAAGACATCAAACCCCCCAGAGGAGAGCAGTGCATGCTGGGGGCAGAGACATCACCCTCCCCCCTAGAGGAGAGCAGTGCATGCTGGGAGCACAGACTGCACCTCCTCCTCAACCCCCCCCCCCCCCCCAGAGGAGAGCAGTGCATGCTGGGAGCGCAGACCTCACCCCCCCAGAGGAGAGCAGTGCATGCTGGGAGCACAGACCTCACCCCCCCAGAGGAGAGCAGTGCATGCTGGGAGCACAGACATCTCCCCCCAGAGGAGAGCAGTGCATGCTGGGAGCACAGACATCTCACCCCCCCAGAGGAGAGCAGTGCATGCTGGGAGCACAGATATGTAGATTATTGGTAACAGCTGACATGTTAGAGTAGAGCATGCTGGGAGCACAGAGTAGTGTGTAAAGTGACAACGTACCCCGGACATGCACATTAGTGGTCCCATAAAGAGCTGCAGGTGGAGAAGAGAGCATGGTGGACAGGTTAATAGACACCACACAGAGCAGTGCATGCTGGGAGCACATAGCCGTACCTGCTCATAGTGTCATCTTCCTCTGAATCACAGATACTGGTCTCTATCTCACTGGTCAGGAGAGTGGAGGACGACTCGTAACCGGACAGATGGCGATCAGTGCGACCGTTCAGAGCTCGTCCAACCGCTGCAACGGAGGCGACAGTAATCAGTCGCAGGCAGGACCCCCCAGAGTTTACCCATGTATGACCCATCCCAACCCCAGAGATCACAAGTACTTACCCCCTTCCATGACCCATCCCAACCCCAGAGATCACAAGTACTTACCCCCTTCCATGACCCATCCCAACCCCAGAGATCACAAGTACTTACCCCCTTCCATGACCCATCCCAACCCCAGAGATCACAAGTACTTACCCCCCCCCCCTCCATGACCCATCCCAACCCCAGAGATCACAAGTACTTACCCCCTTCCATGACCCATCCCAACCCCAGAGATCACAAGTACTTACCCCCTTCCATGACCCATCCCAACCCCAGAGATCACAAGTACTTACCCCCCTCCATGACCCATCCCAACCCCAGAGATCACAAGTACTTACCCCCCCCTCCATGACCCATCCCAACCCCAGAGATCACAAGTACTTACCCCATTCCATGACCCATCCCAACCCCAGAGATCACAAGTACTTACCCCCCTCCATGACCCATTCCAACCCCAGAGATCACAAGTACTTACCCCCTTTCATGACCCATCCCAACCCGAGATCACAAGTACTTACCCCCTTCCATGACCCATCCCAACCCCAGAGATCACAAGTACTTACCCCATTCCATTACCCATCCCAACCCCAGAGATCACAAGTATTTACCCCCCTCAATGACCCATCAACCCCAAAGATCACAAGTACTTACCCCCCTCTATGACCCATCAACCCCAAAGATCACAAGTACTTACCACCCTCCATGACCCATCCCAACCCCAGAGATCACAAGTACTTACCCCCTTCCATGACCCATCCCCAGAGATCACAAGTACTTACCCCCCTCCATGACCCATCCCAACCCCGGAGATCACAAGTACTTACCCCCTTCCATGACCCATCCCAACCCCAGAGATCACAAGTACTTACCCCATTCCATGACCCATCCCAACCCCAGAGATCACAAGTACTTACCCCCCTCCATGACCCATTCCAACCCCAGAGATCACAAGTACTTACCCCCTTTCATGACCCATCCCAACCCCAGAGATCACAAGTACTTACCCCCCTCAATGACCCATCAACCCCAAAGATCACAAGTACTTACCCCCCTCTATGACCCATCAACCCCAAAGATCACAAGTACTTACCACCCTCCATGACCCATCCCAACCCCAGAGATCACAAGTACTTACCCCCTTCCATGACCCATCCCCAGAGATCACAAGTACTTACCCCCCTCCATGACCCATCCCAACCCCGGAGATCACAAGTACTTACCCCCTTCCATGACCCATCCCAACCCCAGAGATCACAAGTACTTACCCCCCCTCCATGACCCATCCCAACCCCAGAGATCACAAGTACTTACCCCATTCCATGACCCATCCCAACCCCAGAGATCACAAGTACTTACCCCCCTCCATGACCCATTCCAACCCCAGAGATCACAAGTACTTACCCCCTTTCATGACCCATCCCAACCCCAGAGATCACAAGTACTTACCCCCTTCCATGACCCATCCCAACCCCAGAGATCACAAGTACTTACCCCATTCCATTACCCATCCCAACCCCAGAGATCACAAGTACTTACCCCCCTCAATGACCCATCAACCCCAAAGATCACAAGTACTTACCCCCCTCTATGACCCATCAACCCCAAAGATCACAAGTACTTACCACCCTCCATGACCCATCCCAACCCCAGAGATCACAAGTACTTACCACCCTCTATTACCCACGAATTCCAGAGATCACAAGTGCTTACCCCCTCTCCCCTTTAAATCCTCAGGTAGACACATGACCTTGGCCCCCCTCACCTGGGTCTCCGCTCTCTCTCCTCCGCGGCCGTTCCCGGCGCACAGACACCACAGACTCTGTCTCTGTCTCCTGGTCCAGGTTCTCAGCGCTGTCAGACACGTTGGGACTGAGAAAAGAAAAAGTTGCAGGGTCCAAGCAAAAGTACAGTATAACCGCTACATGGAGGGGAGTATAATATACTTATTACATGTACATAAAAATACACTCACTGGAAGGAGGGCGGCCGCGAGTCCCCAATGCCACTGGTTCTCTCTGCAGGGGGCGGGGGCAGCGGAGGAGGGAGCGGGGACGGTTCAGGCCGCACATCTGGAGGCGGTGGTGGAGACTGCTCGGGGGGTAAACTCTCTGCAGAAACCAGCTGACAAAGAAGGAAGGGTTAATAGAGCAGAAGCAGGATAGCCTTATATTTTTGAGATACATATATTTATTCAATCTGCTGCATCCAGTTACATTTCATGCCGAGTTATGGTAGAATTGGCGACAATTACCTGATACATCTATATTATTTATTATTATTAGTGATGAATTTTACCCTTTATATATTATTTTTGCTGAATCCTGATGAGTTTTCCTCCTTATACAGTGACCACCCCTACGATGGCCCCGACATACGATAATGTCAACATACGATGGCCTCTCATACAAAAGCATCATATGTTGATGTTGTCGGGTCCATCGCATAAACGGCTATCCGGCAGCGCAGACTGCTTCAGCTGCCGCCAGATAGCCGTTTAAAAGGTGCCCCGTGTGCTGCAGTGAGCGTCACTCACCTGTCCCCGACGCTTGGGACCGCCCTCTTCAGGACCCCTGCATGGCTGTCGCTCTCCATCGTCATCACGTCGCTGCGCACGCCATCGCGTCATCCAATAGGAGCGGCGTTTGCAGCGACATGACTGCAATTAAGATCGATGATCCCAGGCAGCGGTGATGGTTCGAAGCAGCGGGGACGCAACGACAATGATGGAGAGCGACATCCAGGGTAGCGGTGACTGTCCGGAGAGGCAGGGACACAGGAGTATATCTTTCTATATTACTGCACGGATCCCTCCGCATAAGATGGTTTCAACTAACAATGGTTCATTTGGAACAAATTACCATCATATGTTGAGGGACCACTGTATTTCTCCCCTGAATCCTGATGAATTTTCTCTTTTCTATATTATTTCTCCTCTAAATCGTGATGAATTTTCCTCTTTTCTATATTTCTCCCCTGAATCGTGAATTTTCCTTTTTATTTTTCTCCCCTGAATCGTGATTAATTTTCCTCTTTTCTATATTCCTCTAAATAGTGATGAATTTTCTTTATATTATTTCTCCTCTGAATCGTGATGAATTTTCTCTTTTCTATATTATTTCTCCTCTAAATCGTGATTAATTTTCCTCTTTTCTATATTATTTATCCCTGAATCGTGATGAATTTTCCTCTTTTCTATATTATTTCTCCTCTAAATCGTGATGAATTTTCCTCTTCTCTATTATTTCTCCCCTGAATCGTGATGAATTTCTCTTTATATTTCTCTCCTAAACCGTGATTAATTTTCCTCTTTTCTATATTATTTATCCCTGAATCGTGATGAATTTTCCTCTTTCCTATATTTCTATGATTTTCTTTTTTTCTATATTTTCTCTTCTGAATTTCTGGACTTTTCTCCTGAATATTTAACATTTTCCTCCTCTTTTATTCTTCAACCAGTCACTTCTTACGTTTTCTCTCCGTATTTTCTGTAAAATTTACACTTAGAGATTTATTCATACATGAGGATTCAGAATAGACTATGGAGGTTATCGCACACTCACCCAGGACACTACACGGCCATTAAAACACGGCAGCTTAGCGTTATCATCCGAGATCTCCTCCTTCACCACCCTGTAGAGACAAGATGGTGACCAATGAGTATAGTACACGGTGCCTGTTTGAGAAAATAAAGAGTAATATACAAGGAACGAGGAGGAGGAGCAGATATGGGGGTAATACAGGAGTATATGAAGGTGGAGCAGATATGAGGGTATACTACAGAAGGATATGTAAGAGCAGATATGGGGGTATACTACAGAAGGATATGTAAGAGCAGATATGAGGGTAATACAGAAGGATATGTAAGAGCAGATATGGGGGTATACTACAGAAGGATATGTAAGAGCAGATATGGGGGTATACTACAGAAGGATATGTAAGAGCAGATATGAGGGTATACTACAGAAGGATATGTAAGAGCAGATATGAGGGTATACTACAGAAGGATATGTAAGAGCAGATATGGGGGGTAATACAGAAGGATATGTAAGAGCAGATATGAGGGTATACTACAGAAGGATATGTAAGAGCAGATATGGGGGTATACTACAGAAGGATATGTAAGAGCAGATATGAGGGTATACTACAGAAGGATATGTAAGAGCAGATATGAGGGTATACTACAGAAGGATATGTAAGAGCAGATATGAGGGTAATACAGAAGGATATGTAAGAGCAGATATGGGGGTAATACAGAAGGATATGTAAGAGCAGATATGGGGGTATACTACAGAAGGATATGTAAGAGCAGATATGGGGGTATACTACAGAAGGATATGTAAGAGCAGATATGAGGGTATACTACAGAAGGATATGTAAGAGCAGATATGGGGGGTAATACAGAAGGATATGTAAGAGCAGATATGAGGGTATACTACAGAAGGATATGTAAGAGCAGATATGGGGGTATACTACAGAAGGATATGTAAGAGCAGATATGAGGGTATACTACAGAAGGATATGTAAGAGCAGATATGAGGGTATACTACAGAAGGATATGTAAGAGCAGATATGGGGGTATACTACAGAAGGATATGTAAGAGCAGATATGGGGGTATACTACAGAAGGATATGTAAGAGCAGATATGAGGGTAATACAGAAGGATATGTAAGAGCAGATATGGGGGTATACTACAGAAGGATATGTAAGAGCAGATATGAGGGTATACTACAGAAGGATATGTAAGAGCAGATATGGGGGGTATACTACAGAAGGATATGTAAGAGCAGATATGAGGGTAATACAGAAGGATATGTAAGAGCAGATATGGGGGTATACTACAGAAGGATATGTAAGAGCAGATATGAGGGTATACTACAGAAGGATATGTAAGAGCAGATATGGGGGTATACTACAGAAGGATATGTAAGAGCAGATATGAGGGTATACTACAGAAGGATATGTAAGAGCAGATATGAGGGTAATACAGAAGGATATGTAAGAGCAGATATGGGGGTATACTACAGAAGGATATGTAAGAGCAGATATGAGGGTAATACAGAAGGATATGTAAGAGCAGATATGGGGGTATACTACAGAAGTATATGTAAGAGCAGATATGAGGGTAATACAGAAGGATATGTAAGAGCAGATATGGGGGTATACTACAGAAGGATATGTAAGAGCAGATATGAGGGTAATACAGAAGGATATGTAAGAGCAGATATGGGGGTATACTACAGAAGGATATGTAAGAGCAGATATGGGGGTATACTACAGAAGGATATGTAAGAGCAGATATGGGGGGTATACTACAGAAGGATATGTAAGAGCAGATATGGGGGTATACTACAGAAGGATATGTAAGAGCAGATATGGGGGTATACTACAGAAGGATATGTAAGAGCAGATATGGGGGTATACTACAGAAGGATATGTAAGAGCAGATATGAGGGTATACTACAGAAGGATATGTAAGAGCAGATATGAGGGTATACTACAGAAGGATATGTAAGAGCAGATATGGGGGTATACTACAGAAGGATATGTAAGAGCAGATATGGGGGTATACTACAGAAGGATATGTAAGAGCAGATATGGGGGTATACTACAGAAGGATATGTAAGAGCAGATATGAGGGTATACTACAGAAGGATATGTAAGAGCAGATATGCGGGTATACTACAGAAGGATATGTAAGAGCAGATATGGGGGTATACTACAGAAGGATATGTAAGAGCAGATATGGGGGTAATACAGAAGGATATGTAAGAGCAGATATGAGGGTATACTACAGAAGGATATGTAAGAGCAGATATGAGGGTAATACAGAAGGATATGTAAGAGCAGATATGGGGGTATACTACAGAAGGATATGTAAGAGCAGATATGAGGGTAATACAGAAGGATATGTAAGAGCAGATATGGGGGTATACTACAGAAGGATATGTAAGAGCAGATATGAGGGTATACTACAGAAGGATATGTAAGAGCAGATATGGGGGTATACTACAGAAGGATATGTAAGAGCAGATATAGGGGTATACTACAGAAGGATATGTAAGAGCAGATATGGGGGTATACTACAGAAGGATATGTAAGAGCAGATATAGGGGTATACTACAGAAGGATATGTAAGAGCAGATATGGGGGTAATACAGAAGGATATGTAAGAGCAGATATGGGGGTATACTACAGAAGGATATGTAAGAGCAGATATGAGGGTATACTACAGAAGGATATGTAAGAGCAGATATGAGGGTATACTACAGAAGGATATGTAAGAGCAGATATGGGGGTATACTACAGAAGGATATGTAAGAGCAGATATGAGGGTAATACAGAAGGATATGTAAGAGCAGATATGGGGGTATACTACAGAAGGATATGTAAGAGCAGATATGAGGGTATACTACAGAAGGATATGTAAGAGCAGATATGGGGGTATACTACAGAAGGATATGTAAGAGCAGATATAGGGGTATACTACAGAAGGATATGTAAGAGCAGATATGAGGGTATACTACAGAAGGATATGTAAGAGCAGATATGGGGGTATACTACAGGAGGATATGTAAGAGCAGATATGGGGGGTATACTACAGAAGGATATGTAAGAGCAGATATGGGGGGTATACTACAGAAGGATATGTAAGAGCAGATATGGGGGTATACTACAGAAGGATATGTAAGAGCAGATATGGGGGTAATACAGAAGGATATGTAAGAGCAGATATGGGGGTATACTACAGAAGGATATGTAAGAGCAGATATGGGGGTATACTACGGAAGGATATGTAAGAGCAGATATGGAGGTATACTACAGAAGGATATGTAAGAGCAGATATGAGGGTATACTACAGAAGGATATGTAAGAGCAGATGTGAGGGTATACTACAGAAGGATATGTAGGAGCAGATATGGAGGTATACTACAGAAGGATATGTAAGAGCAGATATAGGGGTATACTACAGAAGGATATGTAAGAGCAGAAATGGGGGTATACTACAGAAGGATATGTAAGAGCAGATATGAGGGTATACTACAGAAGGATATGTAAGAGCAGATATGAGGGTATACTACAGAAGGATATGTAAGAGCAGATATGGGGGTATACTACAGAAGGATATGTAAGAGCAGATATGAGGGTATACTACAGAAGGATATGTAAGAGCAGATATGAGGGTATACTACAGAAGGATATGTAAGAGCAGATATGAGGGTATATACAGAAGGATATGTAAGAGCAGATATGGGGGTATACTACAGAAGGATATGTAAGAGCAGATATGAGGGGTATACTACAGAAGGATATGTAAGAGCAGATATGGGGGGTATACTACAGAAGGATATGTAAGAGCAGATATGAGGGTATACTACAGAAGGATATGTAAGAGCAGATATGGGGGTATACTACAGAAGGATATGTAAGAGCAGATATGAGGGTATACTACAGAAGGATATGTAAGAGCAGATATGAGGGTATACTACAGAAGGATATGTAAGAGCAGATATGGGGGTATACTACAGAAGGATATGTAAGAGCAGATATGGGGGGTATACTACAGAAGGATATGTAAGAGCAGATATGGGGGGGGGGATATAATTGACACACTAGATATGGGGGTATACTACAGAAGGATATGTAAGAGCAGATATGGGGGGTAATACAGAAGGATATGTAAGAGCAGATATGAGGGGTATACTACAGAAGGATATGTAAGAGCAGATATGGGGGTATACTACAGAAGGATATGTAAGAGCAGATATGAGGGTATACTACAGAAGGATATGTAAGAGCAGATATGAGGGTATACTACAGAAGGATATGTAAGAGCAGATATGGGGGTATACTACAGAAGGATATGTAAGAGCAGATATGGGGGTATACTACAGAAGGATATGTAAGAGCAGATATGAGGGTAATACAGAAGGATATGTAAGAGCAGATATGGGGGGTATACTACAGAAGGATATGTAAGAGCAGATATGAGGGTATACTACAGAAGGATATGTAAGAGCAGATATGGGGGGTATACTACAGAAGGATATGTAAGAGCAGATATGAGGGTAATACAGAAGGATATGTAAGAGCAGATATGGGGGTATACTACAGAAGGATATGTAAGAGCAGATATGAGGGTATACTACAGAAGGATATGTAAGAGCAGATATGGGGGTATACTACAGAAGGATATGTAAGAGCAGATATGAGGGTATACTACAGAAGGATATGTAAGAGCAGATATGAGGGTATACTACAGAAGGATATGTAAGAGCAGATATGGGGGTATACTACAGAAGGATATGTAAGAGCAGATATGAGGGGTAACTACAGAAGGATATGTAAGAGCAGATATGGGGGTATACTACAGAAGGATATGTAAGAGCAGATATGAGGGTATACTACAGAAGGATATGTAAGAGCAGATATGGGGGTATACTACAGAAGGATATGTAAGAGCAGATATGAGGGTAATACAGAAGGATATGTAAGAGCAGATATGGGGGTATACTACAGAAGGATATGTAAGAGCAGATATGGGGGTATACTACAGAAGGATATGTAAGAGCAGATATGGGGGGTATACTACAGAAGGATATGTAAGAGCAGATATGGGGGTATACTACAGAAGGATATGTAAGAGCAGATATGGGGGTATACTACAGAAGGATATGTAAGAGCAGATATGGGGGTATACTACAGAAGGATATGTAAGAGCAGATATGAGGGTATACTACAGAAGGATATGTAAGAGCAGATATGAGGGTATACTACAGAAGGATATGTAAGAGCAGATATGGGGGTATACTACAGAAGGATATGTAAGAGCAGATATGGGGGTATACTACAGAAGGATATGTAAGAGCAGATATGGGGGTATACTACAGAAGGATATGTAAGAGCAGATATGAGGGTATACTACAGAAGGATATGTAAGAGCAGATATGGGGGTATACTACAGAAGGATATGTAAGAGCAGATATGGGGGTATACTACAGAAGGATATGTAAGAGCAGATATGGGGGTAATACAGAAGGATATGTAAGAGCAGATATGAGGGGTATACTACAGAAGGATATGTAAGAGCAGATATGAGGGGTAATACAGAAGGATATGTAAGAGCAGATATGGGGGTATACTACAGAAGGATATGTAAGAGCAGATATGAGGGTAATACAGAAGGATATGTAAGAGCAGATATGGGGGTATACTACAGAAGGATATGTAAGAGCAGATATGAGGGTATACTACAGAAGGATATGTAAGAGCAGATATGGGGGTATACTACAGAAGGATATGTAAGAGCAGATATGAGGGGTATACTACAGAAGGATATGTAAGAGCAGATATGGGGGTATACTACAGAAGGATATGTAAGAGCAGATATAGGGGTATACTACAGAAGGATATGTAAGAGCAGATATGGGGGTATACTACAGAAGGATATGTAAGAGCAGATATGGGGGTATACTACAGAAGGATATGTAAGAGCAGATATGAGGGGTATACTACAGAAGGATATGTAAGAGCAGATATGAGGGTATACTACAGAAGGATATGTAAGAGCAGATATGGGGGTATACTACAGAAGGATATGTAAGAGCAGATATGAGGGTAATACAGAAGGATATGTAAGAGCAGATATGGGGGTATACTACAGAAGGATATGTAAGAGCAGATATGAGGGTATACTACAGAAGGATATGTAAGAGCAGATATGGGGGTATACTACAGAAGGATATGTAAGAGCAGATATAGGGGTATACTACAGAAGGATATGTAAGAGCAGATATGAGGGTATACTACAGAAGGATATGTAAGAGCAGATATGGGGGTATACTACAGGAGGATATGTAAGAGCAGATATGGGGGGTATACTACAGAAGGATATGTAAGAGCAGATATGGGGGGTATACTACAGAAGGATATGTAAGAGCAGATATGGAGGGTATACTACAGAAGGATATGTAAGAGCAGATATGGGGTAACTACAGAAGGATATGTAAGAGCAGATATGGGGTATACTACAGAAGGATATGTAAGAGCAGATATGGGGGTATACTACAGAAGGATATGTAAGAGCAGATATGGAGGTATACTACAGAAGGATATGTAAGAGCAGATATGAGGGTATACTACAGAAGGATATGTAAGAGCAGATATGAGGGTATACTACAGAAGGATATGTAAGGAGCAGATATGGAGGGTATACTACAGAAGGATATGTAAGAGCAGATATAGGGGGTATACTACAGAAGGATATGTAAGAGCAGATATGGGGGTATACTACAGAAGGATATGTAAGAGCAGATATGAGGGTATACTACAGAAGGATATGTAAGAGCAGATATGAGGGTATACTACAGAAGGATATGTAAGAGCAGATATGAGGGGTATACTACAGAAGGATATGTAAGAGCAGATATGGGGGTATACTACAGAAGGATATGTAAGAGCAGATATGAGGGTATACTACAGAAGGATATGTAAGAGCAGATATGAGGGTATACTACAGAAGGATATGTAAGAGCAGATATGGGGGTATACTACAGAAGGATATGTAAGAGCAGATATGAGGGTATACTACAGAAGGATATGTAAGAGCAGATATGGGGGTATACTACAGAAGGATATGTAAGAGCAGATATGAGGGTAACTACAGAAGGATATGTAAGAGCAGATATGGGGGTATACTACAGAAGGATATGTAAGAGCAGATATGAGGGTATACTACAGAAGGATATGTAAGAGCAGATATGAGGGTATACTACAGAAGGATATGTAAGAGCAGATATGGGGGTATACTACAGAAGGATATGTAAGAGCAGATATGGGGGTATACTACAGAAGGATATGTAAGAGCAGATATGGGGGTATACTACAGAAGGATATGTAAGAGCAGATATGAGGGGTATACTACAGAAGGATATGTAAGAGCAGATATGAGGGGTAATACAGAAGGATATGTAAGAGCAGATATGGGGGTATACTACAGAAGGATATGTAAGAGCAGATATGAGGGTAACTACAGAAGGATATGTAAGAGCAGATATGGGGGTATACTACAGAAGGATATGTAAGAGCAGATATGGGGGTATACTACAGAAGGATATGTAAGAGCAGATATGAGGGTAATACAGAAGGATATGTAAGAGCAGATATGAGGGTAACTACAGAAGGATATGTAAGAGCAGATATGGGGGTATACTACAGAAGGATATGTAAGAGCAGATATGGGGGTATACTACAGAAGGATATGTAAGAGCAGATATGAGGGTATACTACAGAAGGATATGTAAGAGCAGATATGAGGGTATACTACAGAAGGATATGTAAGAGCAGATATGAGGGTATACTACAGAAGGATATGTAAGAGCAGATATGGGGGTATACTACAGAAGGATATGTAAGAGCAGATATGGGGGTAATACAGAAGGATATGTAAGAGCAGATATGAGGGTATACTACAGAAGGATATGTAAGAGCAGATATGAGGGTAATACAGAAGGATATGTAAGAGCAGATATGAGGGGTATACTACAGAAGGATATGTAAGAGCAGATATGGAGGTATACTACAGAAGGATATGTAAGAGCAGATATGGGGGTATACTACAGAAGGATATGTAAGAGCAGATATGGGGGTATACTACAGAAGGATATGTAAGAGCAGATATGAGGGTATACTACAGAAGGATATGTAAGAGCAGATATGAGGGGTATACTACAGAAGGATATGTAAGAGCAGATATGGGGGTATACTACAGAAGGATATGTAAGAGCAGATATGAGGGTATACTACAGAAGGATATGTAAGAGCAGATATGGGGGTATACTACAGAAGGATATGTAAGAGCAGATATGAGGGGTATACTACAGAAGGATATGTAAGAGCAGATATGGGGGTATACTACAGAAGGATATGTAAGAGCAGATATAGGGGGTATACTACAGAAGGATATGTAAGAGCAGATATGGGGGTATACTACAGAAGGATATGTAAGAGCAGATATAGGGGTATACTACAGAAGGATATGTAAGAGCAGATATGAGGGGTATACTACAGAAGGATATGTAAGAGCAGATATGAGGGTATACTACAGAAGGATATGTAAGAGCAGATATGGGGGTATACTACAGGAGGATATGTAAGAGCAGATATGGGGGTATACTACAGAAGGATATGTAAGAGCAGATATGGGGGGTATACTACAGAAGGATATGTAAGAGCAGATATGGGGGTATACTACAGAAGGATATGTAAGAGCAGATATGGGGGTATACTACAGAAGGATATGTAAGAGCAGATATGAGGGTATACTACAGAAGGATATGTAAGAGCAGATATGAGGGTATACTACAGAAGGATATGTAAGAGCAGATATGGGGGTATACTACAGAAGGATATGTAAGAGCAGATATGGGGGGTATACTACAGAAGGATATGTAAGAGCAGATATGGGGGTATACTACAGAAGGATATGTAAGAGCAGATATGGGGTATACTACAGAAGGATATGTAAGAGCAGATATGGGGGTATACTACAGAAGGATATGTAAGAGCAGATATGGAGGGTATACTACAGAAGGATATGTAAGAGCAGATATGAGGGGTAATACAGAAGGATATGTAAGAGCAGATATGAGGGTATACTACAGAAGGATATGTAAGAGCAGATATGGGGGTATACTACAGAAGGATATGTAAGAGCAGATATGGGGGTATACTACAGAAGGATATGTAAGAGCAGATATGGGGGTATACTACAGAAGGATATGTAAGAGCAGATATAGGGGTATACTACAGAAGGATATGTAAGAGCAGATATGAGGGGTATACTACAGAAGGATATGTAAGAGCAGATATGAGGGTATACTACAGAAGGATATGTAAGAGCAGATATGGGGGTATACTACAGGAGGATATGTAAGAGCAGATATGGGGGTATACTACAGAAGGATATGTAAGAGCAGATATGGGGGTATACTACAGAAGGATATGTAAGAGCAGATATGGGGGTATACTACAGAAGGATATGTAAGAGCAGATATGGGGGTATACTACAGAAGGATATGTAAGAGCAGATATAGGGGTATACTACAGAAGGATATGTAAGAGCAGATATGAGGGTATACTACAGAAGGATATGTAAGAGCAGATATGGGGGTATACTACAGGAGGATATGTAAGAGCAGATATGGGGGGTATACTACAGAAGGATATGTAAGAGCAGATATGGGGGTATACTACAGAAGGATATGTAAGAGCAGATATGGGGGTAATACAGAAGGATATGTAAGAGCAGATATGGGGGTATACTACAGAAGGATATGTAAGAGCAGATATGGAGGGTATACTACAGAAGGATATGTAAGAGCAGATATGAGGGTATACTACAGAAGGATATGTAAGAGCAGATATGGAGGGTATACTACAGAAGGATATGTAAGAGCAGATATGAGGGTATACTACAGAAGGATATGTAAGAGCAGATATGGGGGGTAATACAGAAGGATATGTAAGAGCAGATATGGGGGGTAATACAGAAGGATATGTAAGAGCAGATATGAGGGTATACTACAGAAGGATATGTAAGAGCAGATATGAGGGTATACTACAGAAGGATATGTAAGAGCAGATATGAGGGTATACTACAGAAGGATATGTAAGAGCAGATATGGGGGTATACTACAGAAGGATATGTAAGAGCAGATATGAGGGTATACTACAGAAGGATATGTAAGAGCAGATATGGGGTATACTACAGAAGGATATGTAAGAGCAGATATGGGGGTATACTACAGAAGGATATGTAAGAGCAGATATGAGGGTATACTACAGAAGGATATGTAAGAGCAGATATGAGGGTATACTACAGAAGGATATGTAAGAGCAGATATGAGGGTAACTACAGAAGGATATGTAAGAGCAGATATGGGGGGTATACTACAGAAGGATATGTAAGAGCAGATATGAGGGGTATACTACAGAAGGATATGTAAGAGCAGATATGAGGGTAATACAGAAGGATATGTAAGAGCAGATATGAGGGTATACTACAGAAGGATATGTAAGAGCAGATATGAGGGTAATACAGAAGGATATGTAAGAGCAGATATGAGGGGTATACTACAGAAGGATATGTAAGAGCAGATATGAGGGTATACTACAGAAGGATATGTAAGAGCAGATATGAGGGTAATACAGAAGGATATGTAAGAGCAGATATGAGGGGTATACTACAGAAGGATATGTAAGAGCAGATATGAGGGTATACTACAGAAGGATATGTAAGAGCAGATATGAGGGTATATACAGAAGGATATGTAAGAGCAGATATGAGGGTATACTACAGAAGGATATGTAAGAGCAGATATGGGGGTATACTACAGAAGGATATGTAAGAGCAGATATGAGGGTATACTACAGAAGGATATGTAAGAGCAGATATGGGGGTATACTACAGAAGGATATGTAAGAGCAGATATGAGGGTATACTACAGAAGGATATGTAAGAGCAGATATGGGGGTATACTACAGAAGGATATGTAAGAGCAGATATGAGGGTATACTACAGAAGGATATGTAAGAGCAGATATGGGGGTATACTACAGAAGGATATGTAAGAGCAGATATGGGGGTATACTACAGAAGGATATGTAAGAGCAGATATGGGGTATACTACAGAAGGATATGTTAAGAGCAGATATGAGGGGTATACTACAGAAGGATATGTAAGAGCAGATATGAGGGTATACTACAGAAGGATATGTAAGAGCAGATATGGGGGTATACTACAGAAGGATATGTAAGAGCAGATATGGGGGTATACTACAGAAGGATATGTAAGAGCAGATATGAGGGGTATACTACAGAAGGATATGTAAGAGCAGATATGGGGGGTAATACAGAAGGATATGTAAGAGCAGATATGAGGGGTAATACAGAAGGATATGTAAGAGCAGATATGAGGGGTATACTACAGAAGGATATGTAAGAGCAGATATGAGGGTATACTACAGAAGGATATGTAAGAGCAGATATGAGGGGTAATACAGAAGGATATGTAAGAGCAGATATGGGGG
>NW_026610686.1:0-49748 GCF_029499605.1 Hyla sarda
GGCAGTGTATAGTGTGTGTATATATAGGGGGGCAGTGTTATAGGGTGTTGTGTGTATATAGGGGGCAGTGTATAGTGTGTGTATATATAGGGGGCAGTGTATAGTGTGTGTGTATATAGGGGGCAGTGTATAGTGTGTGTGTATGTAGGGGGCAGTGTATAGTGTGTGTGTATGTAGGGGGCAGTGTATAGTGTGTGTATATATAGGGGGCAGTGTATAGTATGTGTGTATATAGGGGCAGTGTATAGTGTGTGTGTGTATGTAGGGGGCAGTGTATAGTGTGTGTGTATGTAGGGGGCAGTGTATAGTGTGTGTGTGTGTGTGTATGTAGGGGGCAGTGTATAGTGTGTGTGTGTGTGTATATAGGGGGCAGTGTATAGTGTGTGTGTATGTAGGGGGCAGTGTATAGTGTGTGTGTGTGTGTATGTAGGGGGGCAGTGTATAGTGTGTGTGTGTGTGTATATAGGGGGCAGTGTATAGTGTGTGTGTATGTAGGGGGCAGTGTATAGTGTGTGTGTATGTGTATATAGGGGGCAGTGTATAGTGTGTGTGTATGTAGGGGGCAGTGTATAGTGTGTGTGTATGTAGGGGGCAGTGTACACAGTCCTTCCTGAAGGGAAATGGTTTTGTGCAGGTGATAACAGCGCCACCATGGGGTCACTGCTGGGAACCCCCAGTATATATAGGAGTCGTCGTCCTGGGGCCCCAGTATATATAGGCGGATGTGTCCTAGGGCCCCTGGTATATATAGGATTATGTGTCCTAGGGCCCTGATAACTGGATGAGATGATGATACCAATGATACCCCTGAATCCTCCTGCTCTTGGGGTCACATGCCCACTGCAGCACCCACTTGTTACATGGCATCAGGAGAGCATGTGCCATAACTGTGTACCCACCATCCCCTGAGGAGACTCTGCCCGGCAACAACAGACTCATAGCCTTATAAGGGCAATGGAATGTGTAATGTCATGTGACCTGCCTGAAGGGGGTGGGGGGGGGGGGGTCGAAACTGTTGATTACCTCATGTCATGGTGAGGGGGATATGGAAACTGTTGTTTTTACCTCAATAAATTAGTTTATGTTCTGAGGTCACGTGACCAGAGGTGAGTGCTGTCTTCTCTGAGGGGACATAATGATCACATGGTTCTGGTGTCTTCTCTGAGGGGACATAATGATCACATGGTTCTGGTGTCTTCTCTGAGAGGACATAAGGGTCACATGGTTCTGGTGTCTTCTCTGAGGGGACATAATGATCACATGGTTCTGGTGTCTTCTCTGAGGGGACATAATGATCACATGGTTCTGGTGTCTTCTCTGAGAGGACATAATGATCACATGGTTCTGCTGTCTTCACTGAGGGGGACATAATGATCACATGGTTCTGGTGTCTTCACTGAGGGGACATAATGATCACATGGTTCTGGTGTCTTCTCTGAGGGGACATAATGATCACATGGTTCTGGTGTCTTCTCTGAGGGGACATAATGATCACATGGTTCTGGTGTCTTCTCTGAGAGGACATAAGGATCACATGGTTCTGGTGTCTTCTCTGAGGGGACATAATGATCACATGGTTCTGGTGTCTTCTCTGAGGGGACATAATGATCACATGGTTCTGGGGTCTTCTCTGATGGACATAATGATCGCATGGTTCTGGGGTCTTCTCTGAGAGGACATAATGATCACATGGTTCTGGTGTCTTCTCTGAGAGGACATAATGATCACATGGTTCTGGTGTCTTCTCTGAGAGGACATAATGATCACATGGTTCTGGTGTCTTCTCTGAGGGGACATAATGATCACATGGTTCTGGTGTCTTCTCTGATGGACATAATGATCACATGGTTCTGGGGTCTTCTCTGATGGACATAATGATCGCATGGTTCTGGGGTCTTCTCTGAGGAGACATAATGATCACATGGTTCTGGTGTCTTCTCTGATGGACATAATGATCACATGGTTCTGGTGTCTTCTCTGATGGACATAATGATCACATGGTTCTGGTGTCTTCTCTGATGGACATAATGATCACATGGTTCTGGTGTCTTTTCTGAGGGGACATAATGATCACATGGTTCTGGTGTCTTCTCTGAGGGGACATAATGATCACATGGTTCTGGTGTCTTCTCTGAGGGGACATAATGATCACATGGTTCTGGTGTCTTCTCTGATGGACATAATGATCACATGGTTCTGGTGTCTTCTCTGAGAGGACATAATGATCACATGGTTCTGGTGTCTTCTCTGAGGGGACATAATGATCACATGGTTCTGGTGTCTTCTCTGAGAGGACATAATGATCACATGGTTCTGGTGTCTTCTCTGAGGGGACATAATGATCACATGGTTCTGGTGTCTTCTCTGAGGGGACATAATGATCACATGGTTCTGGTGTCTTCTCTGAGGGGACATAATGATCACATGGTTCTGGTGTCTTCTCTGAGAGGACATAATGATCACATGGTTCTGGTGTCTTCTCTGAGGAGACATAATGATCACATGGTTCTGGTGTCTTCTCTGAGAGGACATAATGATCACATGGTTCTGGTGTCTTCTCTGAGGGGACATAAGGATCACATGGTTCTGGTGTCTTCTCTGAGAGGACATAAGGATCACATGGTTCTGGTGTCTTCTCTGAGAGGACATAATGATCACATGGTTCTGGTGTCTAATGATCACATGGTTCTGGTGTCTTCTCTGAGAGGACATAATGATCACATGGTTCTGGTGTCTTCTCTGAGGGGACATAAGGATCACATGGTTCTGGTGTCTTCTCTGAGAGGACATAATGATCACATGGTTCTGGTGTCTTCTCTGAGGGGGACATAATGATCACATGGTTCTGGTGTCTTCTCTGAGAGGACATAATGATCACATGGTTCTGGTGTCTTCTCTGAGGGGACATAATGATCACATGGTTCTGGTGTCTTCTCTGAGGGGACATAAGGATCACATGGTTTCTGGTGTCTTCTCTGAGAGGGACATAATGATCACATGGTTCTGGTGTCTTCTCTGAGGGGACATAAGGATCACATGGTTCTGGTGTCTTCTCTGAGGGGACATAAGGATCACATGGTTCTGGTGTCTTCTCTGAGGGGACATAATGATCACATGGTTCTGGTGTCTTCTCTGAGGAGACATAATGATCACATGGTTCTGGTGTCTTCTCTGAGGGGACATAATGATCACATGGTTCTGGTGTCTTCTCTGAGAGGACATAAGGATCACATGGTTCTGGTGTGTTCTCTGAGGGGACATAATGATCACATGGTTCTGGTGTCCTCTTTCAGGGGACATAAGGATCACATGGTTCTGGGGTCTTCTCTGAGGGGACATAAGGGTCACATGGTTCTGGTGTCTTCTCTGAGGGGACATAATGATCACATGGTTCTGGTGTCCTCTTTCAGGGGACATAAGGATCACATGGTTCTGGGGTCTTCTCTGAGGGGACATAAGGGGTCACATGGTTCTGGTGTCTTCTCTGAGGGGACATAAGGGTCACATGGTTCTGGGGTCTTCTCCGAGGGGACATAAGGGTCACATGGTTCTGGTGTCTTCTCTGAGGGGACATAAGGATCACATGGTTCTGGTGTCTTCTCTGAGAGGACATAATGATCACATGGTTCTGGTGTCTTCTCTGAGAGGACATAATAATCACATGGTTCTGGTGTCTTCTCTGAGGGGACATAATGATCACATGGTTCTGGTGTCTTCTCTGAGAGGACATAATGGTCACATGGTTCTGGTGTCTTCTCTGAGGGTACATAATGATCACATGGTTCTGGTGTCTTCTCTGAGGGGACATAAGGATCACATGGTTCTGGTGTCTTCTCTGAGGGGACATAAGGGTCACATGGTTCTGGGGTCTTCTCTGAGGGGACATAAGGGTCACATGGTTCTGGGGTTTTCTCCGAGGGGACATAAGGGTCACATGGTTCTGGTCTAAGGACAACACAGAGTTAGGCTGGGTTCACACCACGTTTTGTTAAATACGGCTCCCGTATACGGTTGGGAGGAGGGGGCGGGGCTTAATCGCGGCGCCCGCACTCAGCCATATTCGGGAACCGTATTTAATGTATGTCTGAGTCGGCTCATAGACATACATTAAATACAGTTCCCGAATACGGCTGAGTGCGGGCGCCGCGATTAAGCCCCCCCTCCTCCCAACCGTATATGGGAGCCGTATTTAACAAAATGTGGTGTGAACCCAGCCTTACCCAGTTGAGGTATAAGGACTCATTACACCACTTACCCCAGAGTAATATGTTTGGGGCCCCTAGATAATAACGTTCTGTGTCTTTCGGTGTAGATCTGTTATTTATGGCTCTTCTCTTCCTGCAGGCTGCCAGATGGATTCACCCAGCTCCGCAGCCTGGCGCACCTGGCGCTGAATGACGTCTCTCTACAGTCCCTGCCCAGTGATATCGGCAAGTGAGTGTCCTCCAGCCTCAGTGCTGCCCTCTACATGTTACCTGCATCAGGGTCTCTAATATGGAGCAAAGTGAAAGTGTAAAGACTCTGTCATGTGATCAGGAAGGATGGGGTGTGCCGGAGACTCTGCACATGTCATGTGATCAGGAGGGATGGGGGGTGTGCCGAGTACTCCACCGATGTCATGTGATCAGGAGGGATGGGGTGTGCCAGGGACTCTGCCCATGTCATGTGATCAGGAGGGATGGGGTGTGCCAGGGACTCTGCCCATGTCATGTGATCAGGAGGGATGGGGTGTGCCGGGGACTCTGCCCATGTCATGTGATCAGGAGGGATGGGGTGTGCCGGGGACTCTGCCCATGTCATGTGATCAGGAGGGATGGGGTGTGCCGGGGACTCTGCCCATGTCATGTGATCAGGAGGGATGGGGTGTGCCGGGGACTCCGCCCATGTCATGTGATCAGGAGGGATGGGGTGTGCCGGGGACTCAGCCCATGTCATGTGATCAGGAGGGATGGGGTGATCTGGGATTGATATCTGTACATAGTGTTTGGACTCTCAGCTGGTTACAGAATATTTGGGGGCGCTGCTCCGATCATGCGGTGACCACCTGTTTCTTGTATTTTCTTATGAATTTTCTCTTTATTTTTTAGTTTGGCGAACCTGGTGACGTTAGAATTGCGAGAAAACCTTCTGAAATCGGTGCCGACGTGAGTATAGTGTGGAGTCTTTATATACTATACATTACCCGGGGCCGGAGACTCTCCAGGAACCCATCAGGACGTGAGGGGAGGGGGGCCACGTATCCAGGGACGTGAGGGGAGGGGGGCCACGTATCCAGGGACGTGAGGGGAGGGGGGGCCACGTATCCAGGGACGTGAGGGGAGGGGGGCCACGTATCCAGGGACGCGAGGGGTGGGGGGGGGGCCACGTATCCAGGGACGCGAGGGGTGGGGGGGGCCACGTATCCAGGGACGCGAGGGGTGGGGGGGCCACGTATCCAGGGACGCGAGGGGTGGGGGGCCACGTATCCAGGGACGCGAGGGGTGGGGGTGGGGCCCATGTATCCAGGGACGCGAGGGGTGGGGGGGGGCACGTATCCAGGGATGCGAGGGGTGGGGGGGGGGGGGGCCATGTATCCAGGGACGCGAGGGGTGGGGGGGGGGGGGGCCACGTATCCAGGGACGCGAGGGGTGGGGGGGGGGGGGGGGGCCACGTATCCAGGGACGCGAGGGGTGGGGGGGGTGGGGCCACGTATCCAGGGACGCGAGGGGTGGGGGGGGTGGGGCCACGTATCCAGGGACGCGAGGGGTGGGGGGGGGTGGGGCCACGTATCCAGGGACGCGAGGGGTGGGGGGGGTGGGGCCACGTATCCAGGGACGCGAGGGGTGGGGGGGGGTGGGGCCACGTATCCAGGGACGCGAGGGGTGGGGGGGGGGTGGGGCCACGTATCCAGGGACGCGAGGGGTGGGGGGGGGGGGGCCACGTATCCAGGGACGCGAGGGGTGGGGGGGGGGGGCCACGTATCCAGGGACGCGAGGGGGGGGGGGGGCCACGTATCCAGGGACGCGAGGGGTGGGGGGGGGGGGCCACGTATCCAGGGACGCGAGGGGTGGGGTGGGGGGCCACGTATCCAGGGACGCGAGGGGTGGGGTGGGGGGGCCACGTATCCAGGGACGCGAGGGGTGGGGGGGGGGGGGGGGCACGTATCCAGGGACGCGAGGGGGGGGGGGGGGGCCACGTATCCAGGGACGCGAGGGGGGGGGGGGCCACGTATCCAGGGACGCGAGGGGGGGGGGGGGCCACGTATCCAGGGACGCGAGGGGGGGGGGCCACGTATCCAGGGACGCGAGGGGGGGGGGGCCACGTATCCAGGGACGCGACGCGGGGGCCCACGTATCCAGGGACGCGACGCGAGGGGGGGGCCACGTATCCAGGGACGCGACGCGAGGGGGGGGGCCACGTATCCAGGGACGCGAGGGGTGGGGGGGGGGCCACGTATCCAGGGACGCGAGGGGAGGGGGGGCCCCGTATCCAGGGGCTGGTGGATCTTCTCTGATCTTCTCTTCGTGTTTTTTTCAAGATCTCTCTCATTCCTGGTTAAGTTGGAACATTTGGATCTGGGGAGCAATGACCTGCAGGTTCTGGTAAGCAGAGCGTCTCGCCCCGTGGTCAGTGGCTGCTGTGTTGCTGCTCGTATCCCCACTAATCCTCCTCCTTGTCTCCTCTGTAGCCGGACACACTAGGGGCGCTGCCCAACCTGCGGGAGTTGTGGCTGGATCGAAACCAGCTGACTGCATTACCTTCGGTCAGTACTCCAGGGCGGGGACAGTAAAGGGGGCGTTGGGTGTAGTGGTCACTGTGGGATGGGGCTGGTGGGTGCGGTGGTCTGTGGCATGGGGGCGGTGGTCTCTGAGGGATGGGGACGGTGGTCGACGGGGGCGGTGGTCTCTGTGGGATAGTGGAGGTGGGGGCGGTGGTCTCTGTGGGATGGTGGAGGTGGGGGCGGTGGTCTCTGTGGGATGGTGGAGGTGGGGCGGTGGTCTCTGTGGGATGGTGGAGGTGGGGCGGTGGTCTCTGTGGGATGGTGGAGGTGGGGGCGGTGGTCTCTGTGGGATGGTGGAGGTGGGGGCGGTGGTCTCTGTGGGATGGTGGAGGTGGGGGCGGTGGTCTCTGTGGGATGGTGGAGGTGGGGCGGTGGTCTCTGTGGGATGGTGGAGGTGGGGGCGGTGGTCTCTGTGGGATGGTGGAGGTGGGGGCGGTGGTCACGGGGATGGGGGAGGTGGGGGCGGTGGTCTCTGTGGGATGGGGGAGGTGGTCTTTGGGATGGGGGAGGTGGGTGCAGTGGTCTCTGTGGGATGGGGGAGGTGGGTGCAGTGGTCTCTGTGGGATAGGGGAGGTGGGGGCGGTGGTCTCTGTGGGATGGGGCGGTGGTCTCTGGGATGGGGGAGGTGGGTGCAGTGGTCTCTGTGGGATGGGGGAGGTGGGAGCGGTGGTCTCTGGGATGGGGAGGTGGGTGCAGTGGTCTCTGTGGGGTGGGGGAGGTGGGTGCAGTGGTCTCTGTGGGGTGGGGGAGGTGGGTGCAGTGGTCTCTGTGGGATGGGGGAGGTGGGAGCGGTGGTCTCTGGGATGGGGGAGGTGGGGGCGGTGGTCTCTGGGGGATGGGAGGGTGGGGTCGATGGGGGAGGTGGCGGTGGTCGATGGGGGAGGTGGCGGTGGTCTCTGTGGGATGGGGGAGGATGGGGGCGGTGGTCTCTGGGGGATGGGGAGGTGGAGGCGGTGGTCAATGGGGGAGGTGAGGGTGATGGTCTCTGGGATGGGGGAGGTGGGGGCGGTGGTCTCTGGGGGGATGGGGGAGGTGGGGGCGGTGGTCTCTGGGGGAGGTGGGGGCGGTGGTCTCTGGGGGGATGGGGGAGGTGGGGGCGGTGGTCTCTGGGGGGATGGAGGAGGTGGGGGGCGGTGGTCTATGGGGAATGCGGGAGGTGGGGGCGGTGGTCTATGGGGGATGCGGGAGGTGGGGGCGGTGGTCTATGGGGGATGCGGGAGGTGGGGGCGGTGGTCTCTGGGGGAGGTAGGGGCGGTGGTCTCTGGGGGGAGGTGGGGGCGGTGGTCTCTGGGGGAGGTGGGGGCGGTGGACGATGGGGGAGGTGGGGGCGGTGGTCTCTGTGGGGTGGGGGCGGTGGTCTCTGTGGGGTGGGGGAGGTGGGGGCGGTGGTCTCTGTGGGGTGGGGGCGGTGGTCTCTGTGGGGTGGGGGCGGTGGTCTCTGTGGGGTGGGGGCGGTGGTCTCTGTGGGGTGGGGGCGGTGGTCTCTGTGGGGTGGGGGCGGTGGTCTCTGTGGGGTGGGGGCGGTGGTCTCTGTGGGGTGGGGGCGGTGGTCTCTGTGGGGTGGGGGAGGTGGGGGCGGTGGTCTCTGTGGGGTGGGGGAGGTGGGGGCGGTGGTCTCTGTGGGGTGGGGGAGGTGGGGGCGGTGGTCTCTGTGGGATGGGGGAGGTGGTCTCTGTGGGGTGGGGGAGGTGGGGGCAGTGGTCTCTGTGGGATGGGGGAGGTGGTCTCTGTGGGGTGGGGGAGGTGGGGGCGGTGGTCTCTGTGGGGTGGGGGCGGTGGTCTCTGTGGGGTGGGGGAGGTGGGGGCGGTGTTCTCTGTGAGGTGGGGGCGGTGGTCTCTGTGGGATGGGGGAGGTGGGGGCGGTGGGATGGGGGAGGTGGGGGCGGTGGGATGGGGGAGGTGGGGTGCAGTGGTCTCTGGGATGGGGCGGTGGTCTCTGGGGGATGGGGCGGTGGTCGATGGGGGAGGTGGGGCGGTGGTCTATGGGGGAGGTGGCGGTGGTCTCTGTGGGATGGAGGAGGTGGCGGTGGTCTCTGTGGGATGGGGGAGGTGGGGCCGGTGGTCTCTGGGGGATGGGGGAGGTGGAGGCGGGGGTCTCTGGGGGATGGGGGAGGTGGGGGTGGTGGTCTCTGGGGGGGATGGGGAGGTGGGGGCGGTGGTCTCTGGGGGGATGGGGGAGGTGGGGGCGGTGATGGTCTCTGGGGGGGATGGGGGAGGTGGGGGCGGTGGTCTCTGGGGAGGTGGGGGCGGTGGTCTCTGGGGGAGGTGGGGGCGGTGGTCTCTATAAGACATTGATGTGGTCTGTGAGGGGGAGAGATGGTTGTGGTCTCTTGGGAGGGGGCAGGTGGTGGGATAGGGGGTGGTTTCCGTGGGAGGTGGTCTCTGGGATAGGGGGTGGCGGTGGTGGTCGCTGTGGGGTGGGGGAGGTGGGGGCGGTGGTCTCTGTGGGGTGGGGGCGGTGGTCTCTGTGGGGTGGGGGAGGTGGGGGCGGTGGTCTCTGTGGGGTGGGGGCGGTGGTCTCTGTGGGGTGGGGGAGGTGGGGGCGGTGGTCTCTGTGGGGTGGGGGAGGTGGGGGCGGTGGTCTCTGTGGGGTGTGGGAGGTGGGGGCGGTGGTCTCTGTGGGGTGGGGGAGGTGGGGGCGGTGGTCTCTGTGGGGTGGGGGCGGTGGTCTCTGTGGGGTGGGGGCGGTGGTCTCTGTGGGGTGGGGGCGGTGGTCTCTGTGGGGTGGGGGCGGTGGTCTCTGTGGTCTCTGTGGGGTGGGGGCGGTGGTCTCTGTGGGGTGGGGGAGGTGGGGGCGGTGGTCTCTGTGGGGTGGGGGAGGTGGGGGCGGTGGTCTCTGTGGGGTGGGGGAGGTGGGGGCGGTGGTCTCTGGGGGGATGGGGGAGGTGGGGGCGGTGGTCTCTGGGGGGATGGGGGAAGGTGGGGGCGGTGGTCTCTGGGGGGATGGAGGAGGTGGGGGCGGTGGTCTATGGGGAATGCGGGAGGTGGGGGCGATGGTCTATGGGGGATGCGGGAGGTGGGGGGCGGTGGTCTCTGGGGTAGGTGGGGGCGGTGGTCTCTGGGGGTGGTGGGGGCGGTGGTCTCTGGGGGGAGGTGGGGGCGGTGGTCTCTGGGGGAGGTGGTGGACGATGGGGGAGGTGGGGGCGGAGGTCTCTGTGGGGTGGGGGAGGTGGGGGCGGTGGTCTCTGTGGGGTGGGGGAGGTGGGGGCGGTGGTCTCTGTGGGGTGGGGGAGGTGGGGGCGGTGGTCTCTGGGGGGATGGGGGAGGTGGGGGCGGTGGTCTCTGGGTAGATGGGGGCGGTGGTCTCTGGGGGGATGGAGGAGGTGGGGGCGGTGGTCTATGGGGAATGCGGGAGGTGGGGGCGGTGGTCTATGGGGGATGCGGGAGGTGGGGGGCGGTGGTCTATGGGGGATGCGGGAGGTGGGGGCGGTGGTCTCTGGGGTAGGTGGGGGCGGTGGTCTCTGGGGGGAGGTGGGGGCGGTGGTCTCTGGGGGAGGTGGGGGCGGTGGACGATGGGGGAGATGGGGGCGGTGGTCTCTGTGGGGTGGGGGAGGTGGGGGCGGTGGTCTCTGTGGGGTGGGGGAGGTGGGGGCGGTGGTCTCTGTGGGGTGGGGGCGGTGGTCTCTGTGGGGTGGGGGAGGTGGGGGCGGTGGTCTCTGTGGGGTGGGGGCGGTTGTCTCTGTGGGGTGGGGGAGGTGGGGGCGGTGGTCTCTGTGGGGTGGGGGAGGTGGGGGCGGTGGTCTCTGTGGGGTGGGGGAGGTGGGGGCGGTGGTCTCTGTGGGGTGGGGGAGGTGGGGGCGGTGGTCTCTGTGGGGTGGGGGCGGTGGTCTCTGTGGGGTGGGGGCGGTGGTCTCTGTGGGGTGGGGGCGGTGGTCTCTGTGGGGTGGGGGCGGTGGTCTCTGTGGGGTGGGGGCGGTGGTCTCTGTGGGGTGGGGGCGGTGGTCTCTGTGGGGTGGGGGAGGTGGGGGCGGTGGTCTCTGTGGGGTGGGGGAGGTGGGGGGCGGTGGTCTCTGTGGGGTGGGGGCGGTGGTCTCTGTGGGGTGGGGGCGGTGGGGGCGGTGGTCTCTGTGGGGTGGGGGAGGTGGGGGCGGTGGTCTCTGTGGGGTGGGGGCGGTGGTCTCTGTGGGGTGGGGGAGGTGGGGGCGGTGGTCTCTGTGGGGTGGGGGAGGTGGGGGCGGTGGTCTCTGTGGGGTGGGGGAGGTGGGGGCGGTGGTCTCTGTGGGGTGGGGGCGGTGGTCTCTGTGGGGTGGGGGAGGTGGGGGCGGTGGTCTCTGTGGGGTGGGGGCGGTGGTCTCTGTGGGGTGGGGGCGGTGGGGGCGGTGGTCTCTGTGGGGTGGGGGAGGTGGGGGCAGTGGTCTCTGTGGGGTGGGGGAGGTGGTCTCTGTGGGGTGGGGGAGGTGGTCTCTGTGGGGTGGGGGAGGTGGTCTCTGTGGGGTGGGGGAGGTGGGGGCGGTGGTCTCTGTGGGGTGGGGGAGGTGGTTTCTGTGGGATGGGGGAGGTGGGGGCGGTGGTCTCTGTGGGGTGGGGGCGGTGTTCTCTGTGAGGTGGGGGCGGTGGTCTCTGTGGGATGGGGGAGGTGGGGGCGGTGGGATGGGGAGGTGGGGTGCAGTGGTCTCTGGGGGATGGGGCGGTGGTCTCTGGGGGATGGGGCGGTGGTCGATGGGGGAGGTGGGGCGGTGGTCTATGGGGGAGGTGGCGGTGGTCTCTGTGGGATGGAGGAGGTGGCGGTGGTCTCTGGGGGATGGGGGAGGTGGAGGCGGGGGTCTCTTGGGGGGATGGGGGAGGTGGGGGCGGTGGTCTCTGGGGGGGATGGGGAGGTGGGGGCGGTGGTCTCTGGGGGGGATGGGGAGGTGGGGGCGGTGGTCTCTGGGGGGATGGGGGAGGTGGGGGCGGTGATGATCTCAGGGGGGGATGGGGGAGGTGGGGGCGGTGGTCTCTGGGGGAGGTGGGGGCGGTGGTCTCTATAAGACATTGATGTGGTCTGTGAGGGGGAGAGATGGTTGTGGTCTCTTGGGAGGGGGCAGGTGGTGGGATAGGGGGTGGTTTCCGTGGGAGGTGGTCTCTGGGATAGGGGGTGGCGGTGGTGGTCTCTGTGGGGGTGGTGGCCTCTGTGGGAGAGGGGGCGGTCGTCTCTGGGAGGGGGGTGGTCTCTGGGAGGTGGTGGTCTCTGTGTGGGAGGGGGGTTCTCTTGGAGAGGGGGTGGTCTCTGTGAGGGGGTGTGGTGGTCTCTGTGGGAAGGGGGTGGTCTCTGTGAAGGGGGGGTGGTCTCTGTGAGGGAGTGGCGGCGGTGGTGGTCTGTGAGGGGGGGTGGTCTTTGTGGGAGGGGGGGTGGTCTCTGGGAGAGGGGTTGTCTCTGTGTGAGGGGGTGGCGGCGGTGGTGGTTCTCTGTGGGAGGGGGGGTGGTCTCTGGGAGAGGGGTTGTCTCTGTGTGAGGGGGGGGGTGGCGGCGGTGGTGGTTCTCTGTGGGAGGGGGGGTGGTCTCTGTAGGATGAGGCGGTCTCTGTATGGCTCCTCCCCTCTCACCATATTATCTTTGTTGCAGGAGTTGGGGAATCTGCGTCGTCTTGTTTGCCTGGATGTGTCGGAGAATAAGCTGGAGCAGCTTCCTGCAGAGATCAGCGGCCTCATATCCCTCACTGATCTCCTGCTCTCCCAGAACCAGCTCAGCAGCCTCCCAGCCGGCATTGGTCAGTGCAGGGTGTTGTGTCCACAGGGGGCGCCGGCCATCTTGTCTACATAATGACTGTACACTGTTTCCTCTCCGCAGGTCAGCTGAAGCAGCTCTCCATCCTGAAGGTCGACCAGAACCGGCTGAGTCACCTGACCGAGTCCATAGGGGACTGCGAGAACCTGAGCGAGATCATCCTGACCGAGAACCTGCTGACAGTACGAGAGTATAATAGTGTTATATAGCTCCACCCCCTGATGACATCACTAACCAGAAACCTGTATTATATCTGTGATATCATACAGGGGGTGGGGCTGTGATCACATGTCATTATATTACTATTATATTATATCAGTGATGTCATACAGGGGGCGGGGCTGTGATCACATGTCATTATATTACTATTATATTATATCAGTGATGTCATACAGGGGGTGGGGCTGTGATCACATGTCATTATATTACTATTATATTATATCAGTGATGTCATACAGGGGGCGGGGCTGTGATCACATGTCATTATATTACTATTATATTATATCAGTGATGTCATACAGGGGGCGGGGTTGTGATCACATGTCATTATATTACTATTACATCAGTGATGTCATACAGGGGGCGGGGCTGTGATCACATGTCACTAAAGTACTACTATATTATATATGTGATGTCATACAGGGGGCGGGGCTGTGATCACATGTCACTAAAGTACTACTATATTATATATGTGATGTCATACAGGGGCGGGGCTGTGATCACATGTCATTGTATTACTATTATATTATATCAGTGATATCATACAGGGGGCGGGGCTGTGATCACATGTCATTATATTATATCAGTGATGTCATACAGGGGGCGGGGTTGTGATCACATGTCATTATATTACTATTATATCAGTGATGTCATACAGGGGGCGGGGCTGTGACTACCTCTCAGACTTGATAAAGGGGCAAGTAGTCAGCAGTAATACATGAATAGCTGTAGTATGAGGGTGTGTGTATCATTTATTTATTTATTTATTTATATATATATATATATATATTTTCCTCTGTAGGGTACATGGACTTGTTCTATGTATGGTTGTGTATGTGTGTATATGTGTATATATATATATGTATATATATATATGTGTATATATATATATATATATATATAATGTGTGTGTGTGTATATATATATATATATATATATGTATATGTATATATATATGAGATGTGTACAGTATGTATATATATATATGTATATATATATGAAGATGTGTACGGTATTTGTGTGTGTGTGTGTGTGTGTATATATATATATATATATATATATATATATATATATATTAAATTTGAGTAGCCGTATTAGTCCAGTATTAGTAGTGCATATATGTGTGTGTGTGTATATAATATATTTCCCTCTGTAGGGTACACGGACTCGTTCTTCTATGTATGGTTGTGTATGTGTGTATATATATATGTATGTATATATATATATATATATATATATATATATATAATGTGTGTGTGTGTATATATATATATATGTATATATATATGAGATGTGTACAGTATGTATATATATGTATATATATATATGAAGATGTGTACAGTATTTGTGTGTGTGTGTGTGTTTGTGTGTATATATATATATATATATATATATATATATATATATATATATTAAATTTGAGTAGCCGTATTAGTCCAGTATTAGTAGTGCATATATGTGTGTGTGTGTATATAATATATTTCCCTCTGTAGGGTACACGGACTCGTTCTTCTATGTATGGTTGTATTATATGTGTGTGTGTGTGTGTGTATATATATATATATAGTTTGTGTGTATATATATTTCTCTATCGGCTCCATTGGGGGGGACAGACCGTGGGTGTATGCTGCTGTCTCTAGGAGGTGTGACACTATGGCAACAAAGAAGTCGGCTCCTCCCAGCAAGATATACCCGCCTCCAGGCCCTGAGGTAATCAGTTTAAGCTTAGTGTCTGAGGAGGTGGACATGGTCTGGATTTCTCTCCAGACCAGGTCTTATATATATTTTTTTTTTCTAGATTTAGGGATGTTAGATTTTTTTATTCCATTGTCTTTCCTGTTTTCAGGTGGGGACGCGGGCATTGCGGCTCACTGTTTCCCCATTGCGTATATGCACTGTTCACCCCTCTCGCCAACGGTCAGCGTCTGGGTTTGTACCTAATGGGTCCCGGTCACCCTATCTCCCTGCTCGCCTCGCTCGCACATGGTATCCCGGCATGATGCAGGTGATAAAGCTGGCTGAAGACTTCATGAGGTAAGTTCTTCTGACTGAGGTGAGTATATTTCCCTTTCTCCTTAGGTGCAGATTTGCAACAGCTGGAGACCGTCAGTTTTTGGCCCACCTTTCTCATGGGTCTAATGGGGCTGGCCTGGACAGGGGGTCCTTTATTACTGGGGTGAGCAGTGGCAGTTTGGATGGGGCACAACTTTCTACACTTTATTCATACATTTGTGTGTGTGGAACGACTGTGTGTTTTTTACATTGAAGCGGCTGACAGCCGCAGCGTTCTTCTATGCGGGAGCTCTGAGCGCCGGCTTACTTTCTCTTTCAGCAGCGGCGTCTAGTCCGCTCAATTCCCCGCGAGCGCACATGCATTCACATCTGCGCTCTGGGCAAGGAGCGGGCGCTATTACGGACTCACTCTCTCTCTGTCTCTCTGTCTCTCTGTCTCTCTGTCTCTGTCTCTCTCTCTGTCTCTCTCTCTGTCTCTCTCTCTGTCTCTCTCTCTCGCCCCCTCGCGCCCTCGCCCTCTTCCAGGGCTGCCTCACCTCGTTCCCATTCACCTGGAGAACTTGTGGATGAGGTTTCTGATTCGGACTCAGAGGACCGTACGGATATGCCTGATGTGGTGTACTCAGTGGTTGCGGCCATAAGAGACACCTTCCATCTAAAGGACCCAGGAACTTCGGACGTGGCTCCAGAATTCTCCTTTCATTGTGTCCGACCTCTTCCAGGGCTGCCTCACCTCGTTTCCATTCACCTGGTGAACTTGTGGATGAGGTTTCTGATTCGGACTCAGAGGACCGTACGGATATGCCTGATGTGGTGTACTCAGTGGTTGCGGCCATAAGAGACACCTTCCATCTAAAGGACCCAGGAACTTCGGGCGTGGCTCCAGAAGTCTCCTTTCTTTGTGCCCGACGAGACTTTCAGCTCTCACACTGAATTTTACGCCCTGCGGGTATCCACCTGAAGTCACCCTGACAAGAAGTTTCAGGAAACGAAGAAGGTTCAAGCGCGGTATACCTTCGCCAAGGACCTCATTGCTCGGTGGACCTCCTCTCCAACTGTGGATCCGCCGGTCTCCTGCCTCTCTAAGGCGCCTACCCGGCCGTTGGCTGATGCGGCTGCCTTCAGCAATCCAGCGGACATGAAGGTGGATACTTTGGCAATCTCTGCCCTTGAGGCAGCAGGTTCTTCCTGCTTTTGCTTCTGCCTGGGTGTCAAAGGCCCTTTTAGTATGGTCTTCCAACTCCGCCAGGGTAGTCTTCAAGATCCCTCCGGAGGATTTATTCAATCTAGCTCTCCGATGCTCCGCAGCCGGAGATTTTTCTGTGTTCCGCTTCCATGTGCAGCCACTGTGCTGCCTTTACCACAAGCTACCTGGTAGCCACTGTCCCTTCATGTGGCTTTAAGCCTGGAATGCGGACGCCACCTTCAGGAAGTGAGGCGACGGGCGGAAAGAGAGTTCTTTATTACCACTGGTAAGATTCGCAGAACCGCTTGCTGTCGTAAGTCCTCCTTCCAGTTCTGCGGACCTTTGGTACCAACAAAGGGTCCCAACAAAGGGTCCAGCCAGGCGCCTTCATGGGAAGAGTGCTCCTCTTTCCGATCCTATTCCTCCCGGAGGTTGACTGTCCGTTCCGGCCGTTTGGCGGCCCCATCAGGCACCCGTAGGCCTTCCTCGGCTTAAGGGTCCCCCCCACCCGTCGACCTCCCTCGGGTGGTTGGTCGCCTCTTACCCGCTGGGATGCCTGGACATGCAGCTTCAGGGGAACGTTTTCGGGGTTTATTCCAACCTCTCTGTGGTCTCCAAGAAAGGAGCCAGCATCTTGCGTCCATGGTTCAAGGGGAGTTTTCGTTCCTCATCTCATGGTTTCCTGGTCATCAACGGTACCTCCGCTCTGCAGTTCCAGACGGTCAATTTCTATTGTGGCTATCCATTTCGGTCTGGCCACTTCTCCGCGGACCTTTACCAAAGTCCTGGCGCCTGTGATAGCCTTTTTACGGACAACAGTTGTTTCCGTGATTCCTTATTTGGACTACTTCCTGATCTGAGATCCAGCCAGGACCCAGATCCTGGAGAGTACTTAGTCTCAACCCCCAGACCTTGTCTCACTTCGGTTGGATGGTCATTTGGGACAAGCCCAACCGCTCTCCTGGGGCTCCAGTTCGATGCGGCCTCTGCCCGCTTTCGACTCCGCTGACTCTTTTCAAGAGTCTGATGACTTCGGCTCCCTGCTCAGTTTCCATTCACTTTTGCATGGATGTCCTGGGTCGATTGGCGGCGGCCGTGGAGGCCGTGCCATTTGCCCAGTTTCATCACCGACCTCTTCAACTGGTGATTTTCTTCCGGTGTGACCGGTCTCCATTGTCTCTCGACCGCAAGATCGTTCTCTCTCGTCAGTCTTGTCTGTCCCTTCTATGGTGGCTTCGTTTTCCCCCTCATTTTATTAGGGGGTGTTCCTTCCTGTTCATCCCTGCCAGTCTGTCAGGCTGGGGAGGTGTTTTCAGGGACCGCCCGGTCTGGGGTCTTGTCCCCCCGAGAAGCTTTTTCCCCTTCAACATTTTGGGGCCTAGGGCAATTCTTTCTTTGCTTGCTTCTTGGGAATTTCCCTCCTGGGCGGAACTCAGGTTTCCGGCCATCTCAGTTATCTTCAGTCTGGCCGTCCCTGGGATGTGATATTCTCGGCCAGTCCTCAGTCGTCCAAGGCCACTGGTCCCTACATCCAGGGGTGTTTGCTGTGATCTGCAACCCCTGGGCTGCTCCAGGCGTGGATCTCTGCTTGTCCCGCCACAACCGAAGCTTTCCTCTCTCTTGGTCGAGCCTTGCCCTAACTTGTCTATTTGGTGGTCGGGCTTTGCCCTACCTTATCTCTTTCCTCCCTTTCTTCTCTTTTCAGGGACCTGAGGAAACTCTCAGTGGGACGTTTCCGCCATTCTAGTGGCCTAGCCTGGGCCCGGCGGGCGTGGTACGTCTCCATGGTCAGGCTCCTGAACGACTTAACGTTGCGTTGCGCCTTCCCTATCGTCCAGACCTCCTATCGCAGGTCTCCTGTGCCACCCCTATTACCGTCTCTGCTTTGACGGCTTGGCGGTCGAGACCTTGGTTTTGAGAGCCGCGGTTTCTCTTCCCAGGTCATTCGCACCATGCTCAGGGCTCGTTAGTCCTCCTCGGCAAAAATTTCTTGTGTCCTGTTACCTTTTCGGTTTCCAGTCTTCTCTCTTTCTTGCAGTCTCTTTCTTGCAGTCGGGATTGGAACTGGGGTTGTCTCTCAGTTCCCTTAAGGGTCAGGTTTCGGCCCTTTCTATTCTTTTCCAGCGTCCTCTGGCTTCTAATTCTCATGTCCGGACCTTCCTTCAAGGAGTGGCGCATGCTGCCCCTACTTATCGGTCACCTTCTCCCCCTTGGGACTTGAATCTGGTTCTGGGGGTACTCCAAGGTGAACCTTTTGAACTCCTTGGGGAGTTGGTGTCCCTGCACCTCCTTTCTTGGAAAGTGGCGTTTTCTTGTTATCACCTCCATTCGGAGAGTGTCTGAATTGGCAGCTCTCTCCTGCCGTTCTCCGTTTCTGGTGCTTCACCAGGACAAGGTTGTCTTCCGGCTAGGTCCTTCCTTTTTGCCTAAGGTTGTTTCGGCTTTTCATCTCAATGAGGACATTGTTCTTCCGTCCTTTTGTCCCGCTCCTTCTCATTCTAGGGAGCATTTACTCAACAAACTGGATGTGGTTTGGGCTGTTAGGTATTACCTCTCTCTCTTCTTCGTCTCGTCAGTGCGATTCCTTTTTCGTCGTAAGGGACAACCTGCTTCCAAGGCCACCACTTCTCGATGGATCCGGTCTGCCATTTTGGCAGCCTATCGCTGTAGGGGGAAGGTTCCTCCCTTCAGGGTTGTGGCTCATTCTACCCGTTTCTGTTGGGGCATCCTGGCCTCTCCAGAACAACCCTCGGCCTCGCAGATTGCAAGGCGGCTACCTGGTCGTCTTTGCACACTTTCTCAAGGTTCTACCGGGTTCATACCTTTGCATCGGCTGATGCTAGTCTGGGCCGTAAACTGCTGCTGGCGCCAGTGGAACAGCCGTCTGCCTGACTAATTATCTGCCCACCCAAGGAACGGCTTTGGTACGTCCCACAGTCTGTGTCCCCCAATGGAGCAGATAGAGAAAAGGAGTTTTTTTAACACTTACCGTAAAATCTCTTTCTCTATGGATCCATTGGGGGACACAGCTCCCACCCCTTTTGGGTTTCTCTTTGGTTCTCTGTCCGAGGGTGTGTTCAGTTATATCTTTTCTTCTGGTTCTCGGACAGTTCGTGTTTTTTCCTTGACCTGTTGGTCCTCTCCTATTGCTCTGGTACTAAAACTGATTAGCTCAGAGCCTGGAGGCGGGTATATCCTGCTGGGAGGAGCCGACTTCTTTGTTGCCATAGTGTCACACCTCCTAGAGACAGCAGCATACACCCACGGTCTGTGTCCTCCAATGGATCCTTTGAGAAAGATATTTTACGGTAAGTGTTAAAAAAAAATCTCCTTTTTCCTCTGTAGAGTACATAGACTCGTTCTTCTATGTATGGTTGTGTGTGTGTGTGTGTGTATATATATATATACACATACATACATACATACATACATACATACATACATATAAATAATAATTTCCTCTTTAGGGTACACGGACTCTTTTTTTTTTTTTTTAACCTTCCTGTTTCTTTCTCTCCAGTATCTCCCAAAATCCATTGGTAATCTGACCAAACTGACCAATCTGAACGTGGATCGGAACCGTCTGACGTCTCTGCCCGGTGAGATTGGCGGCTGCTCCAGTTTGAACATGTTGTGTCTGCGCGATAATCAGCTGACCGCCCTCCCGCCGGAGCTCGCCAACGCCACCGAGCTGCATGTGCTGGATGTGGCGGGTAACAGGTGGGTTTTACAATTAGGGGGAGCAGGGGTCACAATGTAAGGGGGGGAGAGCAGGGGTCACAGTATAAGGGGGGGAGCAGGGGTCACAGTATAAGGGGGAGCAGGGGTCACAGTATTGGGGGGAGGGTCAGTAGGGGTCACAGTATTGGGGGGGGGGGGGTCAGCAGGGGTCACAGTACTGGGGGGGGTCAGCAGGGGTCACAGTATTGGGGGGGGGGGGTCAGCAGGGGTCACAGTATTGGGGGGGGTCAGCAGGGGTCACAGTATTGGGGGGGGTCAGCAGGGGTCACAGTATTGGGCGGGGTCAGCAGTTGTCACAGTGTAAGGGAGGGGGGGAGCAGGGGTCACAGTGTAAGGGAGTGGGGGCAGCAGGGGTCACAGTGTAAGGGAGTGGGGGCAGCAGGGGTCACAGTGTAAGGGAGTGGGGGCAGCAGGGGTCACAGTGTAAGGGAGTGGGGGCAGCAGGGGTCACAGTGTAAGGGAGGGGGGCAGCAGGGGTCACAGTATAAGGGGGGGGCAGCAGGGGTCACAGTATAAGGGCGAAGTAGTGGGGGGGTTAGGGGAGGTCTCAATATGAGGGGGAAGATTTAGGGCATTGGGGCGTCACAGTATGAGTGGGGAGGGGTCCCACTTGGGGGAGGGGACACCCCG
The DNA here is from genome assembly GCF_029499605.1 of Hyla sarda. Classification (NCBI taxonomy): domain Eukaryota; kingdom Metazoa; phylum Chordata; class Amphibia; order Anura; family Hylidae; genus Hyla; species Hyla sarda. Next base: position 20,254 of record NW_026610686.1, read on the forward strand.
ATTCTACAGGTGACTCTGTTATCAGCTGTCCTGTATAACGCCTCCCCGTGTCCCCCTCAGGCTGCTGAACCTGCCCTTCGCTCTGACCAACCTGAACCTGAAGGCGTTGTGGTTGGCGGAGAACCAGTCGCAGCCGATGCTGAAATTCCAGACTGAAGACGATGAGAAGACGGGATCCAAAGTCCTGACCTGCTACCTCCTGCCCCAGCAGCCGTCCCCCAGCATCGGTACGGTCACTGTGTATGCGGCTCTGCCAGGGGATAGTCACTGACTATGTAATTACAGCAGAACAAAGTATTTCAGGAGAGGAGTGTGCTGATCATGTGGAGGTCACAGGGTGAGAGTTATATAGTGGAGGAGCAGGGTCCACAGCAGTACAGAGTATTTCAGGAGAGGAGTGTACTGATCATGTGGAGGTCACAGGGTGAGAGTTATATAGTGGAGGAGCAGGGTCCACAGCAGTACAGAGTATACAGGAGAGGAGTGTACTGATCATGTGGAGGTCACAGGGTGAGGGTTATATAGTGGAGGAGCAGGGTCCACAGCAGTACAGAGTATTTCAGGAGAGGAGTGTGCTTCCTGGGTATAAGATGTAGGCTGCTGTCACTCTTGTCTTTTTCACTGCTGCTGTGTCGTTGCAGAGACGCCGTTGCAGAACACAATGGATGACAGCTGGATAGATGGGAATCTGAATCGGGTCAGTGTCATTCAGTTCCAGGAAGAGCTCAAACCGGAGGAGGAGGACGATGAGGCAGCAGCAGAGCGGCGGGTAAGGGGGTGCTCCGGGGGACGATGGTGAGATGCTCTGCAGCCCCTGAGGATAGTGGGCTCTCACTACTGTTTCTCTTTCTCAGGGTCTACAGCGGAGAGCGACCCCGCACCCCAGTGAGCTGAAGGTGATGAAGAAAGGAATCGAGGAGCGACGCAGCGAGGGCTACATCGCAAAACCGGACAGTGATGAGGTGAGGAGCGTCCAACAGGTGGTTACACGGTGCTGATACTGCTGATCACGTCTGGTTACACGGTGCTGATACTGCTGATCACGTCTGGTTACACGGTGCTGATACTGCTGATCACGTCTGGTTACACGGTGCTGATACTGCTGATCACGTCTGGTTACACGGTGATGATACTGCTGATCACGTCTGGTTACACGGTGATGATACTGCTGATCACGTCTGGTTACACGGTGCTGATACTGCTGATCATGTCTGGTTACACGGTGCTGATACTGCTGATCACATCTGGTTACACGGTGCTGATACTGCTGATCACGTCTGGTTACACGGTGCTGATACTGCTGATCACGTCTGGTTACACGGTGCTGATACTGCTGATCACGTCTGGTTACACGGTGCTGATACTGCTGATCACGTCTGGTTACACGGTGATGATACTGCTGATCACGTCTGGTTACACGGTGATGATACTGCTGATCACGTCTGGTTACACGGTGCTGATACTGCTGATCACGTCTGGTTACACGGTGCTGATACTGCTGATCACGTCTGGTTACACGGTGATGATACTGCTGATCACGTCTGGTTTACACGGTGATGATACTGCTGATCACGTCTGGTTACACGGTGATGATACTGCTGATCACGTCTGGTTACACGGTGCTGATACTGCTGATCACGTCTGGTTACACGGTGCTGATACTGCTGATCACGTCTGGTTACACGGTGATGATACTGCTGATCACGTCTGGTTACACGGTGATGATACTGCTGATCATGTCTGGTTACACGGTGCTGATACTGCTGATCACGTCTGGTTACACGGTGCTGATACTGCTGATCACGTCTGGTTACACGGTGCTGATACTGCTGATCACGTCTGGTTACACGGTGCTGATACTGCTGATCACGTCTGGTTACACGGTGCTGATACTGCTGATCACGTCTGGTTACACGGTGCTGATACTGCTGATCACGTCTGGTTACACGGTGCTGATACTGCTGATCACGTCTGGTTACACGGTGATGATACTGCTGATCACGTCTGGTTACACGGTGATGATACTGCTGATCACGTCTGGTTACACGGTGATGATACTGCTGATCACGTCTGGTTACACGGTGATGATACTGCTGATCACGTCTGGTTTACACGGTGCTGATACTGCTGATCACGTCTGGTTACACGGTGCTGATACTGCTGATCACGTCTGGTTACACGGTGCTGATACTGCTGATCACGTCTGGTTACACGGTGCTGATACTGCTGATCACGTCTGGTTACACGGTGCTGATACTGCTGATCACGTCTGGTTACACGGTGCTGATACTGCTGATCACGTCTGGTTACACGGTGCTGATACTGCTGATCACGTCTGGTTACACGGTGCTGATACTGCTGATCACGTCTGGTTACACGGTGCTGATACTGCTGATCACGTCTGGTTACACGGTGCTGATACTGCTGATCACGTCTGGTTACACGGTGCTGATACTGCTGATCACGTCTGGTTACACGGTGCTGATACTGCTGATCACGTCTGGTTACACGGTGCTGATACTGCTGATCACGTCTGGTTACACGGTGCTGATACTGCTGATCACGTCTGGTTACACGGTGATGATACTGCTGATCACGTCTGGTTACACGGTGATGATACTGCTGATCACGTCTGGTTACACGGTGATGATACTGCTGATCACGTCTGGTTTACACGGTGATGATACTGCTGATCACGTCTGGTTACACGGTGCTGATACTGCTGATCACGTCTGGTTACACGGTGCTGATACTGCTGATCACGTCTGGTTACACGGTGATGATACTGCTGATCACGTCTGGTTACACGGTGCTGATACTGCTGATCACGTCTGGTTACACGGTGCTGATACTGCTGATCACGTCTGGTTACACGGTGCTGATACTGCTGATCACGTCTGGTTACACGGTGATGATACTGCTGATCACGTCTGGTTACACGGTGCTGATACTGCTGATCACGTCTGGTTACACGGTGATGATACTGCTGATCACGTCTGGTTACACGGTGATGATACTGCTGATCACGTCTGGTTACACGGTGATGATACTGCTGATCACGTCTGGTTACACGGTGATGATACTGCTGATCACGTCTGGTTACACGGTGATGATACTGCTGATCACGTCTGGTTACACGGTGATGATACTGCTGATCACGTCTGGTTACACGGTGATGATACTGCTGATCACGTCTGGTTACACGGTGCTGATACTGCTGATCACGTCTGGTTACACGGTGCTGATACTGCTGATCACGTCTGGTTACACGGTGCTGATACTGCTGATCACGTCTGGTTACACGGTGCTGATACTGCTGATCACGTCTGGTTACACGGTGCTGATACTGCTGATCACGTCTGGTTACACGGTGCTGATACTGCTGATCACGTCTGGTTACACGGTGCTGATACTGCTGATCACGTCTGGTTACACGGTGCTGATACTGCTGATCACGTCTGGTTACACGGTGCTGATACTGCTGATCACGTCTGGTTACACGGTGCTGATACTGCTGATCACGTCTGGTTACACGGTGCTGATACTGCTGATCACGTCTGGTTACACGGTGATGATACTGCTGATCACGTCTGGTTACACGGTGATGATACTGCTGATCACGTCTGGTTACACGGTGATGATACTGCTGATCACGTCTGGTTACACGGTGATGATACTGCTGATCACGTCTGGTTACACGGTGATGATACTGCTGATCACGTCTGGTTACACGGTGATGATACTGCTGATCACGTCTGGTTACACGGTGATGATACTGCTGATCACGTCTGGTTACACGGTGATGATACTGCTGATCACGTCTGGTTACACGGTGATGATACTGCTGATCACGTCTGGTTACACGGTGATGATACTGCTGATCACGTCTGGTTACACGGTGATGATACTGCTGATCACGTCTGGTTACACGGTGATGATACGATCTGATTGGTTATTGCAGGATAAACGTCTGAGTGGAGGCTCCAGTCTGAGCGGTGAATCTCAGCGCAGCGGCAGCACCGTCTCTGCCGGTTACCAGGAGGATCGTCTGCTCCTAGAACTGGGCAGAGCAGAGGAACCTGAGGAGGAAGAAGAGATGCCGGCCTATGAGATGGAGGTGGAATACATGGAGGTAAGTGCCTGGCGCAGTGGGCAGAGCTTCAGTGCACATGTTCATATACTCCATATAACAAGCTCTTCCTCCACCTCCAGCACTCGGTGCACTTTGCTGAGGAAACCTTAGTGCACTGCGATGATGAGGATGAGGACTTTGATGAGGACCGGGGGTCTCCAGGAAAGAAACGTCTGATCCGCAAGGACACCCCCCATTATAAGAAGCACTCCAAGATCACGAAGCTGCCCAACACCGAGGCGGTGGTGGCACTACTGCAGGGACAGAGCCCCCGCGCCCTGGATGAGGACACCAACCACAGAGGATTCTTCCAGAGCTCGCAGCAAGACGAAGACGACGAGGAGGAGACCGAGACGGACTGGCCTCTAGAGGAGAGCAAAGAGGAGAGGCACCACAGCTCCCAGCAGAATGTCAAGGTACACGCCAGCACTGCTGGCCACTACAGGCCGCCCCGTCTGCAGTAAGGCCTCTACGCTGCGCAGACATCACTCTTCTGCGCTGCACTTTCCTAGAGCACAGTTTTGGGGCTGCAGACCTGGCACATGGGGGGCGTCTGGTCTTCCTTCTCATTACTCCTCCACCTCATCCAGGTCTTCTCCACATCCTCTCCATAAATAGCACCCAAGGGTCTGTCCTGAGAGGAGGGGTAATGGGCTGTGAACACCCAGATGGAGGGTGGGGAAGGGGGTATATAGTTAGGATATGTACCATGAGCTCTTTCCCGTGTGCCATACAAGAAATCATATGTTCAGACCTACTAAATATCTCCCAGACTCCACCTCTCTACTGTAAAGTGTCCTCACCCATCATCTCAGACTGCTCCTCCCCCTTGTCATGTGTCCTCACGCATCATCTCACAGACTGCTCCTCTCCAGTGTCATGTCCTCACCCATCATCTCACAGACTGCTCCTCTCCAGTGTCATGTCCTCACCCATCATCTCACAGACTGCTCCTCTCCAGTGTCATGTCCTCACCCATCACAGACTTCTCCTCTCCTGTGTCGTGTCCTCACCTCTCAGACTGCTCCTCACCCATCATCTCAGACTGCTCCTCTCCTGTGTCATGTGTCCTCGCCTCTCACAGACTGCTCCTCTCCTGTGTCATGTTCTCACCTCTCACAGACTGCTCCTCACCCATCATCTCAGACTGCTCCTCTGCTGTGTCATGTGACCTCACCTCTCACAGAATGCTCCTCTCCTGTCATGTGTCCTCACCTCTCACAGAATGCTCCTCTCCTGTGTCATGTGTCCTCACCTCTCACAGAATGCTCCTCTCCTGTGTCATGTGTCCTCACCTCTCACAGACTGCTCCTCTCCTGTGTCATGTGTCCTCACCTCTCACAGACTGCTCCTCTCCTGTGTCATGTGTCCTCACCTCTCACAGACTGCTCCTCTCCTGTGTCATGTGTCCTCACCTCTCACAGACTGCTCCTCTCCTGTGTCATGTGTCCTCACCTCTCACAGACTGCTCCTCTCCTGTGTCATGTGTCCTCACCTCTCACAGAACGCTCCTCTCCTGTGTTATGTCCTCACCTCTCAGACTGTTCCTCTCCTGTGTCATGTCCTCACCTCTCAGACTGCTCCTCTTCTGTGTCGTGTCCTCACCTCTCACAGACTGCTCCTCTCTTGTCGTATCCTCACTTCTCACAGACTGCTCCTCTCTTGTGTCATGTCCTCACCTCTCACAGACTGCTCCTCTCTTGTGTCATGTCCTCACCTCTCACAGACTGCTCCTCTCCTGTGTCCTGTCCTCACCTCTCAGACTGCTCCTGTCGTGTCCTCACCCCTCACAGACTGCTCCTGTCGTGTCCTCACCCCTCACAGACTGCTCCTGTCGTGTCCTCACCCCTCACAGACTGCTCCTGTCGTGTCCTCACCCCTCACAGACTGCTCCTGTCGTGTCCTCACCCCTCACAGACTGCTCCTGTCGTGTCCTCACCCCTCACAGACTGCTCCTGTCGTGTCCTCACCCCTCACAGACTGCTCCTGTCGTGTCCTCACTCCTCACAGACTGCTCCTGTCGTGTCCTCACCCCTCACAGACTGCTCCTGTCGTGTCCTCACTCCTCACAGACTGCTCCTGTCGTGTCCTCACCCCTCACAGACTGCTCCTGTCGTGTCCTCACCCCTCACAGACTGCTCCTGTCGTGTCCTCACCTCACAGACTGCTCCTCTCTTGTGTCATGTCCTCACCTCTCACAGACCGCTCCTGTCGTGTCCTCACCTCTCACAGACTGCTCCTCTCGTGTCGTGTCCTCACCTCTCACAGACTGCTCCTCTCTTGTGTCGTATCCTCACCACTCACAGACTGCTCCTCTCTTGTGTCATGTGTCCTCACCTCTCACAGACTGATCCTCTCCTGTGTCATGTGTCCTCACCTCTCACAGACTGCTCCTCTCTTGTGTCGTATCCTCACCTCTCACAGACTGCTCCTGTCGTGTCCTCACCTCTCACAGAATGCTTTTCTTCTGTGTTGTTACTTAGTAGGTTAATTTCCCAGATACCCTACTGCAGCTTTGCAATTCTTCCACTTAATCCTGCCAGCGCCAGCATGTCCTTCGTGCACAGGTGTGAACACAAGCTGGATGACGGCCATGTTGCCCTTATTCTTCTTGCTCTGTGCTGTTAAAGGGCACGCACACCTTCACTCCTGTTCCTGTTGGTGGCGTCTCTTTTTGGGGTCACGCTAGGCCTTGGTGTTGGTCTCCTTTAAAGTGACCCCATAGAGGGTGGGCAGTGCGTTGCTTTGTGCTGTAATGTTGTGTGTTGCCGACATCGCGGAGAAGACTCTACAGGTGGGTTCATGGTGTTGGGTTTTTTGGTAATTTTTGCTCCACTAATCCGCATGCCTGTCTTTCTCCTTCTGTCTCCCTCCTCTTCCTCTCTGTCTGCGGATCCCCCCTCTAACAGGGTGTGTCGTTTGACCAAGTGAATAATCTTCTGATTGAGCCCGCTCGGATAGAGGAGGAAGAGGTGTGTACCCAGCCTGGCACCCTGTACCCCCAACCTCACCCTACCTCACCCTTTACAAAATCATTCAGCAAATCACCCCCACCCCTCCTCCAGGTCTCCCGGGTGATGGGCGCCTATAGTGTCTATCTTTAAATCTCACAGGGGTCTCCGGCTACTGTCTGCTGTGCTACATGTGCAGGATATCCATGTGCTTGAGATTTCTATGTTAGCAATGTATGTGGCATTTGTATAGATCAGTGGTAAGTGAGAATACAGCTTATCCATCACTAGAGATCAGCGGTGACATCACTGAGAATACAGCCTATCCATCACTAGAGATCAGCGGTGACATCACTGAGAATACAGCCTATCCATCACTAGAGATCAGCAGTGACATCACTGAGAATACAGCCTATCCATCACTAGAGATCAGCGGTGACATCACTGAGAATACAGCCTATCCATCACTAGAGATCAGCGGTGACATCACTGAGAATACAGCCTATCACTAGAGATCAGCGGTGACATCACTGAGAATACAGCCTATCCATTCACTAGAGATCAGCGGTGACATCACTGAGAATACAGCTTATCCATTCACTAGAGATCAGCAGTGACATCACTGAGAATACAGCCTATCCATTCACTAGAGATCAGCGGTGACATCACTGAGAATACAGCTTATCCATTCACTAGAGATCAGCAGTGACATCACTGAGAATACAGCCTATCTATCACTAGAGATCAGCGGTGACATCACTGAGAATACATCCTATCCATCACTAGAGATCAGCGGTGACATCACTGAGAATACAGCCTATCTATCACTAGAGATCAGCAGTGACATCACTGAGAATACAGCCTATCCATCACTAGAGATCAGCGGTGACATCACTTAGAATACAGCCTATCCATCACTAGAGATCAGCGGTGACATCACTGAGAATACATCCTATCCATCACTAGAGATCAGCGGTGACATCACTGAGAATACATCCTATCCATCACTAGAGATCAGCGGTGACATCACTGAGAATACATCCTATCCATCACTAGAGATCAGCGGTGACATCACTGAGAATACAGCCTATCCATTCACTAGAGATCAGCGGTGACATCACTGATAATACAGCTTATCCATTCACTAGAGATCAGCAGTGACATCACTGAGAATACAACCTATCCATCACTAGAGATCAGTGGTGACATCACTGAGAATACAGCCTATCCATCACTAGAGATCAGCAGTGACATCACTGAGAATACATCCTATCCATCACTAGAGATCAGCGGTGACATCACTTAGAATACAGCCTATCCATCACTAGAGATCAGTGGTGACATCACAGAGAATACATCCTATCCATCACTAGAGATCAGCGGTGACATCACTGAGAATACAGCCTATCCATCACTAGAGATCAGCGATGACATCACTGAGAATACAGCCTATCCATCACTAGAGATCAGCGGTGACATCACTGAGAATACAGCCTATCCATCACTATAGATCAGCGGTGACATCACTGAGAATACAGCCTATCCATCACTAGAGATCAGTGGTGACATCACTGAGAATACAGCCTATCCATCACTAGAGATCAGCGGTGACATCACTGAGAATACAGCCTATCCATCACTATAGATCAGCGGTGACATCACTGAGAATACAGCCTATCCATCACTAGAGATCTGCGGTGACATCACTGAGAATACAGCCTATCCATCACTAGAGATCAGCGGTGACATCACTGAGAATACAGCCTATCCATTCACTAGAGATCTGCGGTGACATCACTGAGAATACAGCCTATCCATCACTAGAGATCAGCGGTGACATCACTGAGAATACAACCTATCCATTACTAGAGATCAGCGGTGACATCACTGAGAATACAGCCTATCCATCACTAGAGATCAGCGGTGACATCACTGAGAATACAGCCTATCCATCACTAGAGATCTGCGGTGACATCATTGAGAATACAGCCTATCCATCACTATAGATCATCGGTGACATCATTGAGAATACAGCCTATTCATCACTAGAGATCAGTGGTGACATCACTGAGAATACAGCCTATCCATCACTAGAGATCAGCGGTGACATCACTGAGAATACAGCCTATCCATCACTAGAGATCAGCAGTGACATCACTGAGAATACAACCTATCCATTCACTAGAGATCAGCGGTGACATCACTGAGAATACAGCTTATCCATTCACTAGAGATCAGCAGTGACATCACTGAGAATACAGCCTATCCATCACTAGAGATCTGCGGTGACATCACTGAGAATACAGCCTATCCATCACTAGAGATCAGCGGTGACATCACTGAGAATACAGCCTATCCATCACTATAGATCAGCGGTGACATCACTGAGAATACAGCCTATCCATCACTAGAGATCAGCGGTGACATCATTGAGAATACAGCCTTTCTCAAGCGCTTCATTGGGGGACACAGGACCATGGGTTATGCTGCTGCCACTAGGAGGCTGACACTAGGCAAAACAAAAAACAGTCGGCTCCTCCCAGCAGGATATAAACCCGCCTCTGGACTCAGCATACCTCAGTTTTGAGCTCAGTGTCGAGGCAGACACAGGTTTGATTGCTCCAGACCTGGTCTTTTTTATTATTTTCTTAGTTCGGGCAAAGTTAATTTTCTTTCCCTTTTTTATTTTCTCTAGCGTGGGGCGACTGGAGCATGGAGCTACCTGATCCCCTACTTGCGAGCTAGGGGCACGGGCAATTCTGAATGACCCGTTAACCCCTCCTCGCCAACGGCCAGCGGCAGGTGTACACCCTGGGTCCGGGTTCTCAAAGACCCCTGTTCGCAGGGGAACCTATGCTGGCGAAGTCAGATGGAGATCCTGAGGTAAGTACCCTAGGTGAGTAGCGCAATATCTGACCCCAGACCTGACCCCCCTCCCTCCAGGCACGTGACCATTCCCTTGGTCACTTACTATACCTGTGCTACCTGTTTAAATAAACTCCCATGCGGTTCGGATAATCCTATTTGCCTCTCCTGTAAGTACTTGTGTGCCACCCCCTCCCTGGCTGCCGCTCAGGACGGGCCCCCCACTGGCGGACGGTCTGACCCACCGCCAGAATGGGTCACCTCTCTTGCCCAATCCATCTGTAACTTGGCCAAGGTTTCCCAGGACATGGTCTCGGCCATGGGTCGGTCTTCCATCCCCTCGGCCCCCGGGGAGTTCACTTCGGATTCTCCCTCCCTACGTCCCTCTCGGGACCGTCCAGGGCGCCTCTCCTCTGCTTCCGCTCTTGAGCCAATCCAGGCGGGATCTTCCCGCCATAGTCCCTCTCTGGATCACCGGACACCTTCTCCCAGGAAGCGCTCTCGATCTCCTCTTCCCTGCTCCTCCCGGTCCAGGACCCCCTCGGGGCGTTCCCGGTCTGCGGGTGAATTAGAGTATTCAGACGCAGAACCCTCTGCTGACTCGGAAGAACTTTCCCGTATGTCTGACATGGTGGAAACTCTGGTGTCAGCAGTCAGAGACACTTTCCACCTTCAGGACCCTAACGCCTCCGAGGCTACTCCCAGAGTCTCTTTCCGCCCGGTTCCCAGGGGTACTTGAGGAGCTATTAGAGGTGGCATGGAAGCACCCACATAGACAGTTCAACGGAACCAGAAAGATGAGGACTTTGTTTCCCTTTCCTCTGGATCTTGTGTCAAAGTGGTCTTCACCTCCTCAGGTGGACCCTCCCGTATCACGGCTCTCCAAGACCACTACTCTACCTCTTGCTGATGCTGCATCCCTTAAGGATCCGTCAGATAAATGTATTGAGAATCTGGCGAAATTCGCCTTCGAAGCAGCGGGATCCGGTTTGTCCCCGGCTTTCGCTTCTACCTGGGTTGCCAGAGCCCTCTCGGCCTGGGCCAGCCAACTACGCCAAGGAATCTTGGCAGGCGCTTCCGCTAGTGACTTGATGGCATTAACTCAGCTACTCTCTTCAGCTGGGGACTATCTTTGTGTCTCCTATTTGGATTCCGCTTGCTGCATGGCCTCTGCCATGGGTAACCTGGTGGCCCTGCGGCGTTCCATGTGGCTTAAGGCTTGGAACGCTGATCCAGCTTCAAAACGTTCCCTCACAGAGCTTCCTTTTACAGGATCTCGGCTCTTTGGTACACGCTTAGATGATATCATCTCCGATGCCACAGGAGGCAAAAGTTCCCTTTTGCCCCAAAATCGTCCACGCCGTTCTGACTTACGGCGTAAAGCTCCTCCCTTTCGCTTTTCAGGGCATACGGATAAACCGGCGGCCCCCCAGGAAAGGAGGGTCCCTTCCTTCAAGACTTGCTCCTGGAAGTCGTGGCCCCTCTAACCGCCCTGTTTCTTCCAAGCTCGGACCTCGTAAGCCCCCTTCTGCCTGAAGGGGCGCTCCCATCCGAGGCATCGCCTCGGGTGGGGGGGCATCTGGCTGGCGAAGGTTCAGGACGCCTGGGTTCGGGAGGTCATCTCCCAGGGCTATCACATAGGGTTCACTTCTTTTCCCCAGAATCGGTTTTTCCGGTCCCGTCCTCCATGGTCCCCCGAGTGTGCAGCAGCCTTTCAGGGGGCCCTTCATTCTCTGTTGTCCCAGTGCGTGATCATACCTGTTCCTCCGCAGGAACGGTTTTTGGTTTTTTACTGAAACCTTTTTGTGGTCCCCAAGAAGGATGGAGCGGTCCGCCCGATTCTCGATCTCAGACTCTTGAACCGCCATATCCGTCTGTGAAGGTTTCGGATGGAATCCCTTGGAATCCCTTGGCTTCCATGGATCAGGGGGAGTTCCTTTCCTCTGTGGACATTCGTGATGCTTATCTACACATCCCAATCTTTCCAGCCCACCAACGTTTTCTCAGGTTTGCGGTTCCTGCGGGTAATTTTCAATTTGCGGCACTTCCCTTCGGTCTGACGACGGCACCCCGGGTATTCATCAAGGTACTAGCCGCAGTGGTAGCTCTTCTCCACTCCCGGGGCGTCTTAATTATCCCCTATCTGGACGACCTGCTTTATCAAGGCACCCTCTTGGGAGCAGAACCAGGTCAGTCTAGACATCACCCTGGACTCTCTGACCAGGTTCGGATGGATTATCAACCGTGCAAAGTCAAACCTGTCCCCATCCCAGTCCCTGGTATTTCTGGGACTTCGCTTCGACACGGCATCAGCTCGCCTCTCCCTTCCGGAGAACAAGCTACAGGAGCTCCTCTCTAAGATTAGTTTTCTCCAGCGACCGGGGCAGGGGACTATCCACACCTGCATGTCGATCCTCGGCAAGATGGTCACCGCAATGGAGGCGATTCCTTTTGCACAGTTTCGTTACCGCCCACTTTCAGAGGCCAGGCTCCCCATCAACATCCTGGAGCTCAGAGCGATCTTCCTGTGCCTCCTACATTGGAGCCCCCTGCTTCAGGGTCTCCGGGTCCAAGTACAAATGGACAATGCCACGGCCGTGGCATACATAAACCACCAGGGAGGCACCCGCAGCTCACGGGCCATGAAGGAGACATCAAAAATTCTCATTTGGGCGGAACTTCACGTTCCAGCCATTTCCTCAGAACACATTCCCGGGTTCGACAATTGGGAAGCGGACTTTCTCAGTCGCTCCACCACCGATCCGGGCGAATGGTCGCTTCACCCGGAAGTTTTCAATCAGATATGCCACCTGTGGGGTATTCTGGACGTCGACCTGTTCGCGTCACGTCGCAACAGAAAGGTCCATCACTTCGTATCCAGGTCCCGGGATCCTCTGGCTCTAGGGGTGGATGCGCTCGTCGTCCCTTGGACGCCCTTCGTCCTCCCCTACCTCTTTCCGCCACTTCCGCTTCTCCCCAGGGTGATGCGGAAGCTCAAAGCGGAGGGGGTCTCGCCAATTCTAGTGGCTCCGGATTGGCCCCGTCGCGTGTGGTACGCAGACGTGGTCAGTCTCGTGGCAGATGTTCCCTTCCGTTTTCCGGATCGTCCCGATCTTCTCTCTCGGGCCCTTCTGCCACCCCAATTCACTTCCGCTTCGTTTGAAGGCGTGGCTATTGAAACCACGGTTTTTGAAGGCATGGGGGTTTTCCCCTCAGGTAATTCGGACTATGCTCCGTGCTCGGAAACTTTCCTCTGCCAAGATTTATCACCGTACTTGGCGGGCGTACTTCCGTTGGTGTGAGGCTCGCTCTCTCGCTCCCACCATTTTCTTCTTGCCTAATCTCTTATGCTTCTTACAATCTGGGCTGGAGACACGTCTCGCCCTCAGTTCCCTTAAAGGTCAGGTTTCGTCTCTTTCCGTTTTCTCTTTCAACGCCCTCTTGCAACACATCACCATGTTCGCACTTTTTTACAGGGTTTTGCTCACGAGATACCTCCGTTTCGGACCCCTACAGCTCCTTGGGACCTTAACCTGGTGCTGGATGCCCTGCAGGGCGATCCCTTTGAACCTTTGAGTCAGGTCTCACTTCCTTTTCTGAAAAGTGGCCTTCCTCGTGGCGATCACCTCAATTCGCCGCGTCTCTGAATTAGCGACTCTTTCTTGCCATTCTCCTTTCCTGGTTATTCACCAGGACAAATTGGTACTTCGCCCTTTACCTTCCTTTCAGCCCAAGGTGGTGACTTCCTTTCACCTGAATGAGGACATCATCTTGCCTTCCTTCTGTCCTTCCCCTTCTCATCAGAGGGAGCACAAACTTCACAAGCTGGACTTGGTTTGAGCGATTCGGACCTATTTGTCGGTCACTTCTTCCTTTCGGCGGTGTGACTCCCTGTTCGTGCTCCCTAATGGTCGGCGGAAGGGACTTCCGGCCTCCAAGGCTACCATCTCCCGATGGATTCGCTCCGCCATTTCGGAGGCGTATCGCTGCAAGGGTCTGGTGCCTCCCTTTCGGGTTACGGCTCATTCTACCCGCGCAGTGGGGGCCTCCTGGGCAGTCAGCCATGGGGCTTCGACTCTTCAGGTTTGCAAGATGGCCACCTGGTCGTCTCTTCACACGTTTGATAAGTTTTATCGTGTGCGCACCTTTGCGTCCTCTGATGCCAGTTTAGGCCGCAGGGTCTTGCAGGCGGCAGTTCAGTCGTCCGCCTGAGTTGTCTTTCTTTGGGTTGAGTTTTTTTCCCTCCCCACGGACGGCTTTTGGACGTCCCATGGTCCTGTGTCCCCCAATGAAGCGCTCGAGAAAAGTAGATTTTTTTTACTTACCGTAAAATCTCTTTCTCTGAGCTTCTATTGGGGGACACAGCACCCACCCATTGGTTGGTTTGTGTTCACCTGGTGTTCCCCTTCCTGGAAGGGGTATATTTTGGTGGTCAGATGTTTTCTGTTTATTTCAGTCCTAGCTTCTCCTTATGCTTTGGTACAAAACTGAGGTATGCTGTGTCCAGAGGCGGGTTATATACCCTGCTGGGAGGAGTCGACTGTTTTTTGTTTTGCCTAGTGTCAGCCTCCTAGTGGCAGCAGCATATAACCCATGGTCCTGTGTCCCCCAATAGAAGCTCAGAGAAAGAGATTTTACGGTAAGTAAAAAATCTACTTATCCATTGACTAGAGATCAGCGGTGACATCACTGAGTATACAGCCTATCCATTCACTAGAGATGAGCGGTGACCTCACTGAGAATAAAGGCTATCCATCACTAGAGATCAGCGGTGACCTCACTGAGAATAAAGCCTATCCATCACTATAGATCAGCGGTGACATCACTGAGAATACAGCCTATCCATCACTAGAGATCAGCGGTGACATCACTGAGAATACAGCCTATCCATCACTAGAGATCAGCGGTGACATCACTGAGAACACAGCCTATCCATCACTATAGATCAGCGGTGACATCACTGAGAATACAGCCTATCCATTCACTAGAGATCAGCGATGACATCACTGAGAATACATCCTATCCATCACTAGAGATCAGCGATGACATCACTGAGAATACAGCCTATCCATCACTAGAGATCAGCGGTGACATCACTGAGAATACAGCCTATCCATCACTAGAGATCAGCGGTGACATCACTGAGAATACAGCCTATCCATTCACTAGAGATCAGCGGTGACATCACTGAGAATACATCCTATCCATCACTAGAGATCAGCGGTGACATCACTGAGAATACAGCCTATCCATCACTAGAGATAAGTGGTGACATCACTTAGAATACAGCCTATTCATTCACTAGAGATCAGCGGTGACATCACTGAGAATACAGCCTATCCATCACTAGAGATCAGCGATGACATCACTGAGAATACAGCCTATCCATCACTAGAGATCAGCAGTGACATCACTGAGAATACAGCCTATCCATCACTAGAGATCAGCGGTGACATCACTGAGAATACAGCCTATCCATCACTAGAGATCAGCGGTGACATCACTGAGAATACAGCCTATCCATTCACTAGAGATCAGCGGTGACATCACTGAGAATACAGCCTATCCATCACTAGAGATCAGCAGTGACATCACTGAGAATACAGCCTATCCATTCACTAGAGATCAGCGGTGACATCACTGAGAATACAGCCTATCCATCACTAGAGATCAGCGGTGACATCACTGAGAATACAGCCTATCCATTCACTAGAGATCAGCGGTGACATCACTGAGAATACAGCCTATCCATCACTAGAGATCAGCAGTGACATCACTGAGAATACAGCCTATCCATTCACTAGAGATCAGCGGTGACATCACTGAGAATACAGCCTATCCATCACTAGAGATCAGCGGTGACATCACTGAGAATACAGCCTATCCATCACTAGAGATCAGCGGTGACATCACTGAGAATACAGCCTATCCATTCACTAGAGATCAGCGGTGACCTCACTGAGAATAAAGCCTATCCATCACTATAGATCAGCGGTGACATCACTGAGAATACAGCCTATCCATTCACTAGAGATCAGCGATGACATCACTGAGAATACATCCTATCCATCACTAGAGATCAGCGATGACATCACTGAGAATACAGCCTATCCATCACTAGAGATCAGCGGTGACATCACTGAGAATACATCCTATCCATTCACTAGAGATCAGCGGTGATATCACTGAGAATACAGCCTATCCATTCACTAGAGATCAGCGGTGACATCACTAATACATCCTATCCATCACTAGAGATCAGCGGTGATATCACTGAGAATACAGCCTATCCATCACTAGAGATCAGCGGTGACATCACTGAGAATACAGCCTATCCATTCACTAGAGATCAGCGGTGATATCACTGAGAATACAGCCTATCCATCACTAGAGATCAGCGGTGACATCACTGAGAATACAGCCTATCCATCACTAGAGATCAGCAGTGACATCACTAATACATCCTATCCATCACTAGAGATCAGCGGTGATATCACTGAGAATACAGCCTATCCATCACTAGAGATCAGCGGTGACTTCACTGAGAATACAGCCTATCCATCACTAGAGATCAGCGGTGACATCACTGAGAATACAGCCTATCCATTCACTAGAGATCAGCGGTGACATCACTGAGAATACATCCTATCCATTACTAGAGATCAGCGGTGACATCACTGAGAATACAGCCTATCCATCACTAGAGATCAGCAGTGACATCACTGAGAATACAGCCTATCCATCACTAGAGATCAGCGGTGACATCACTGAGAATACATCCTATCCATTCACTAGAGATCAGCGGTGACATCACTGAGAATACAGCCTATCCATCACTAGAGATCAGCGGTGACATCACTGAGAATACAGCCTATCCATCACTAGAGATCAGTGGTGACATCACTGAGAATACAGCCTATCCATTCACTAGAGATCAGCGGTGACATCACTGAGAATACATCCTATCCATTACTAGAGATCAGCGGTGACATCACTGAGAATACAGCCTATCCATCACTAGAGATCAGCGGTGACATCACTGAGAATACAGCCTATCCATTCACTAGAGATCAGCGGTGACATCACTGAGAATACAGCCTATCCATCACTAGAGATCAGCAGTGACATCACTGAGAATACAGCCTATCCATCACTAGAGATCATCGGTGACATCACTGAGAATACAGCCTATCCATCACTAGAGATCAGCGGTGACATCACTGAGAATACAGCCTATCCATACACTAGAGATCAGCGGTGACATCACTGAGAATACAGCCTATCCATCACTAGAGATCAGCGGTGATATTACTGAGAATACAGCCTATCCATCACTAGAGATCAGCGATGACATCACTGAGAATACATCCTATCCATCACTAGAGATCAGCGATGACATCACTGAGAATACAGCCTATCCATCACTAGAGATCAGCGGTGACATCACTGAGAATACAGCCTATCCATTCACTAGAGATCAGCGGTGACATCACTGAGAATACATCCTATCCATCACTAGAGATCAGCGGTGACATCACTGAGAATACAGCCTATCCATCACTAGAGATCAGCGGTGACATCACTGAGAATACAGCCTATCCATCACTAGAGATCAGCGGTGATATTACTGAGAATACAGCCTATCCATCACTAGAGATCAGCAGTGACATCACTGAGAATACAGCCTATCCATCACTAGAGATCAGCAGTGACATCACTGAGAATACAGCCTATCCATCACTAGAGATCAGCGGTGACATCACTGAGAATACAGCCTATCCATACACTAGAGATCAGCGGTGACATCACTGAGAATACAGCCTATCCATCACTAGAGATCAGCGGTGATATTACTGAGAATACAGCCTATCCATCACTAGAGATCAGCAGTGACATCACTGAGAATACAGCCTATCCATCACTAGAGATCTGCGGTGACATTACTGAGAATACATCCTATCCATCACTAGAGATCAGCGATGACATCACTGAGAATACAGCCTATCCATCACTAGAGATCAGCGGTGACATCACTGAGAATACAGCCTATCCATCACTAGAGATCAGCGGTGATATCACTGAGAATACAGCCTATCCATCACTAGAGATCAGCGGTGACATCACTGATCGGGGACCGGTTTGTGTGTAGATTTGACCCTTGCCTGATCCTCTATATGACGCTGTTGTCGCTCTGGATCAGTTCATCTGATCACATCCAGAGCTGCTGCTCCTGTTCTTTCTCTCCACATCTCACTGCCGCCCTCTGCTGTTGGCCTTGTATAAGAGGTGCTGCATCAGCTGTGGAGGTGTGTTCAGGACTCCCCCCGCCATGTGGTGTTGGTTTCTTCCTTTCTGGCGTCTTCAGTAACCTGCGCTGTCTTCTGCTTCCAGCTTACACTCACCATCCTGCGGCAGACGGGGGGTCTGGGCATCAGCATTGCGGGGGGCAAAGGGTCCACCCCCTACAAGGGAGACGACGAGGTGAGTGTGGAGGTGCTCGCAGGGAGGTCTCCATATTATCATGAATGAAGAGGCGGGGGCCATATGGGGGTCACCACCTGCACCCACAAAACACTGTGCGGGAGATGGATCACAACCTGTCAGAGGAAACGTTGCTGAGTTGCCCATAGCAACCAATCAGATCACTACTTTCATTTTGAAAAGTAAAAGCTGTGATCTGATTGGTTGCTATGGGCAACTTAGCAACTTTTCCTCTGACAGGTTTTGATAAATCTGTGTACAGGTTCACCCATTGGTGGGAGATAAGGCCCCCCTCATCTATGTGTACATGAAGGGCCCCCCAGACCAGGCCCCCCTCATCTATGTGTACATGAAGGGCCCCCCAGACCAGGCTCCCCTCATCTATGTGTACATGAAGGGCCCCCCAGACCAGGCTCCCCTCATCTATGTGTACATGAAGGGCCCCCCAGACCAGGCCCCCCTCATCTATGT
The DNA here is from genome assembly GCF_029499605.1 of Hyla sarda. Lineage (NCBI taxonomy): Eukaryota > Metazoa > Chordata > Amphibia > Anura > Hylidae > Hyla > Hyla sarda. The sequence continues at coordinate 39,154 of NW_026610686.1, forward strand.
GTACATGAAGGGCCCCCCAGACCAGGCTCCCCTCATCTATGTGTACATGAAGGGCCCCCCAGACCAGGCTCCCCTCATCTATGTGTACATGAAGGGCCCCCCAGACCAGGCTCCCCTCATCTATGTGTACATGAAGGGCCCCCCAGACCAGGCCCCCCTCATCTATGTGTACATGAAGGGCCCCCCAGACCAGGCCCCCCTCATCTATGTGTACATGAAGGGCCCCCCAGACCAGGCTCCCCTCATCTATGTGTACATGAAGGGCCCCCCAGACCAGGCCCCCCTCATCTATGTGTACATGAAGGGCCCCCCAGACCAGGCTCCCCTCATCTATGTGTACATGAAGGGCCCCCACCTCCCAGACCAGGCTCCCCTCATCTGTGTACATGAAGGGCCCCCACCTCCCAGACCAGACCAGGCTCCCCTCATCTATGTGTACATGAAGGGCCCCCACCTCCCAGACCAGACCAGGCCCCCCTCATCTATGTGTACATGAAGGGCCCCCCAGACCAGGCTCCCCTCATCTATGTGTACATGAAGGGCCCCCCAGACCAGGCCCCCCTCATCTATGTGTACATGAAGGGCCCCCCAGACCAGGCTCCCCTCATCTATGTGTACATGAAGGGCCCCCCAGACCAGGCCCCCCTCATCTATGTGTACATGAAGGGCCCCCCAGACCAGGCTCCCCTCATCTATGTGTACATGAAGGGCCCCCCACCCCCAGACCAGGCTCCCCTCATCTATGTGTACATGAAGGGCCCCCCAGACCAGGCTCCCCTCATCTATGTGTACATGAAGGGCCCCCACCTCCCAGACCAGGCTCCCCTCATCTATGTGTACATGAAGGGCCCCCCAGACCAGGCGCCCCTCATCTATGTGTACATGAAGGGCCCCCCAGACCAGGCCCCCCTCATCTATGTGTACATGAAGGGCCCCCCACCCCCCAGACCAGGCTCCCCTCATCTGTGTGTACATGAAGGGCCCCCCAGACCAGGCTCCCCTCATCTGTGTGTACATGAAGGGCCCCCCAGACCAGGCTCCCCTCATCTGTGTGTACATGAAGGGCCCCCCAGACCAGGCTCCCCTCATCTGTGTGTACATGAAGGGCCCCCCACCCCCCAGACCAGGCTCCCCTCATCTGTGTGTACATGAAGGGCCCCCCAGACCAGGCTCCCCTCATCTGTGTACATGAAGGGCCCCCCAGACCAGGCTCCCCTCATCTGTGTGTACATGAAGGGCCCCCCAGACCAGGCTCCCCTCATCTGTGTGTACATGAATGGCCCCCCAGACCAGGCTCCCCTCATCTGTGTACATGAAGGGCCCCCACCCCCAGACCAGGCCCCCCTCATCTGTGTACATGAAGGGCCCCTCACCCCCAGACCAGGCTCCCCTCATCTATGTGTACATGAAGGGCCCCCACCCCCAGACCAGGCCCCCCTCATCTGTGTGTACATGAAGGGGCCCCCCACCCCCAGACCAGGCCCCCTCATCTGTGTGTACATGAAGGGCCCCCACCCCCAGACCAGGCCCCCCTCATCTATGTGTACATGAAGGGCCCCCACCCCCAGACCAGGGCAACGCTAATTACATCCCCCCGGTGGTGAGCAGCACTAATTACTCATTACATCCCCCGGTGGTGAGCAGCACTAATTACTCATTACATCCCCCCGGTGGTGAGCAGCACTAATTACTCATTACATCCCCCGGTGGTGAGCAGCACTAATTACTCATTACATCCCCCCGGTGGTGAGCAGCACTAATTACTCATTACATCCCCCCGGTGGTGAGCAGCACTAATTACTCATTACATCCCCCCGGTGGTGAGCAGTACTAATTACTCATTACATCCCCTCGGTGGTGAGCAGTACTAATTACTCATTACATCCCCCCGGTGGTGAGCAGTACTAATTACTCATTACATCCCCCCCCCGGTGGTGAGCAGTACTAATTACTCATTACATCCCCCCGGTGGTGAGCAGTACTAATTACTCATTACATCCCCCGGTGGTGAGCAGTACTAATTACTCATTACATCCCCCGGTGGTGAGCAGTACTAATTACTCATTACATCCCCCGGTGGTGAGCAGTACTAATTACTCATTACATCCCCCGGTGGTGAGCAGCACTAATTACTCATTACATCCCCCCGGTGGTGAGCAGTACTAATTACTCATTACATCCCCCCGGTGGTGAGCAGCACTAATTACTCATTACATCCCCCCGGTGGTGAGCAGTACTAATTACTCATTACATCCCCCGGTGGTGAGCAGTACTAATTACTCATTACATCCCCCCGGTGGTGAGCAGTACTAATTACTCATTACATCCCCCCGGTGGTGAGCAGTACTAATTACTCATTACATCCCCCCGGTGGTGAGCAGTACTAATTACTCATTACATCCCCCCGGTGGTGAGCAGCACTAATTACTCATTACATCCCCCGGTGGTGAGCAGCACTAATTACTCATTACATCCCCCCGGTGGTGAGCAGCACTAATTACTCATTACATCCCCCCGGTGGTGAGCAGCACTAATTACTCATTACATCCCCCCGGTGGTGAGCAGTACTAATTACTCATTACATCCCCCCGGTGGTGAGCAGTACTAATTACTCATTACATCCCCCCGGTGGTGAGCAGTACTAATTACTCATTACATCCCCCGGTGGTGAGCAGTACTAATTACTCATTACATCCCCCCGGTGGTGAGCAGCACTAATTACTCATTACATCCCCCGGTGGTGAGCAGCACTAATTACTCATTACATCCCCCCGGTGGTGAGCAGCACTAATTACTCATTACATCCCCCGGTGGTGAGCAGTACTAATTACTCATTACATCCCCCGGTGGTGAGCAGCACTAATTACTCATTACATCCCCCCCCGGTGGTGAGCAGCACTAATTACTCATTACATCCCCCGGTGGTGAGCAGCACTAATTACTCATTACATCCCCCCGGTGGTGAGCAGCACTAATTACTCATTACATCCCCCCGGTGGTGAGCAGTACTAATTACTCATTACATCCCCCCGGTGGTGAGCAGCACTAATTACTCATTACATCCCCCCGGTGGTGAGCAGCACTAATTACTCATTACATCCCCCGGTGGTGAGCAGCACTAATTACTCATTACATCCCCCGGTGGTGAGCAGTACTAATTACTCATTACATCCCCCCGGTGGTGAGCAGTACTAATTACTCATTACATCCCCCGGTGGTGAGCAGTACTAATTACTCATTACATCCCCCGGTGGTGAGCAGTACTAATTACTCATTACATCCCCCGGTGGTGAGCAGCACTAATTACTCATTACATCCCCCGGTGGTGAGCAGCACTAATTACTCATTACATCCCCCGGTGGTGAGCAGTACTAATTACTCATTACATCCCCCGGTGGTGAGCAACACTAATTACTCATTACATCCCCCGGTGGTGAGCAACACTAATTACTCATTACATCCCCCCGGTGGTGAGCAGTACTAATTACTCATTACATCCCCCCGGTGGTGAGCAGTACTAATTACTCATTACATCCCCCGGTGGTGAGCAGTACTAATTACTCATTACATCCCCCCGGTGGTGAGCAGTACTAATTACTCATTACATCCCCCCGGTGGTGAGCAGTACTAATTACTCATTACATCCCCCCGGTGGTGAGCAGTACTAATTACTCATTACATCCCCCGGTGGTGAGCAGTACTAATTACTCATTACATCCCCCGGTGGTGAGCAGTACTAATTACTCATTACATCCCCCCGGTGGTGAGCAACACTAATTACTCATTACATCCCCTCGGTGGTGAGCAGCACTAATTACTCATTACATCCCCCCCGGTGGTGAGCAGCACTAATTACTCATTACATCCCCCGGTGGTGAGCAGTACTAATTACTCATTACATCCCCTCGGTGGTGAGCAGCACTAATTACTCATTACATCCCCCTGGTGGTGAGCAGCACTAATTACTCATTACATCCCCCGGTGGTGAGCAGCACTAATTACTCATTACATCCCCCCGGTGGTGAGCAGTACTAATTACTCATTACATCCCCCCGGTGGTGAGCAGTACTAATTACTCATTACATCCCCCGATGGTGAGCAACACTAATTACTCATTACATCCCCCGGTGGTGAGCAGCACTAATTACTCATTACATCCCCCGGTGGTGAGCAGTACTAATTACTCATTACATCCCCCGGTGGTGAGCAGTACTAATTACTCATTACATCCCCCCGGTGGTGAGCAGTACTAATTACTCATTACATCCCCCGGTGGTGAGCAGCACTAATTACTCATTACATCCCCCCGGTGGTGAGCAACACTAATTACTCATTACATCCCCCGGTGGTGAGCAGTACTAATTACTCATTACATCCCCCCGGTGGTGAGCAGTACTAATTACTCATTACATCCCCCCGGTGGTGAGCAGTACTAATTACTCATTACATCCCCCCGGTGGTGAGCAGTACTAATTACTCATTACATCCCCCGGTGGTGAGCAGCACTAATTACTCATTACATCCCCCCGGTGGTGAGCAGCACTAATTACTCATTACATCCCCCCGGTGGTGAGCAGTACTAATTACTCATTACATCCCCCCGGTGGTGAGCAGTACTAATTACTCATTACATCCCCCCGGTGGTGAGCAGTACTAATTACTCATTACATCCCCCCGGTGGTGAGCAGTACTAATTACTCATTACATCCCCCTGGTGGTGAGCAGTACTAATTACTCATTACATCCCCCGGTGGTGAGCAGTACTAATTACTCATTACATCCCCCCGGTGGTGAGCAGTACTAATTACTCATTACATCCCCCCGGTGGTGAGCAGTACTAATTACTCATTACATCCCCCCGGTGGTGAGCAGTACTAATTACTCATTACATCCCCCCGGTGGTGAGCAGCACTAATTACTCATTACATCCCCCCCGGTGGTGAGCAGTACTAATTACTCATTACATCCCCCGATGGTGAGCAACACTAATTACTCATTACATCCCCCGGTGGTGAGCAGCACTAATTACTCATTACATCCCCCGGTGGTGAGCAGTACTAATTACTCATTACATCCCCCGGTGGTGAGCAGTACTAATTACTCATTACATCCCCCGGTGGTGAGCAGTACTAATTACTCATTACATCCCCCCGGTGGTGAGCAGTACTAATTACTCATTACATCCCCCCGGTGGTGAGCAGTACTAATTACTCATTACATCCCCCGGTGGTGAGCAGTACTAATTACTCATTACATCCCCCCGGTGGTGAGCAGTACTAATTACTCATTACATCCCCCGGTGGTGAGCAGTACTAATTACTCATTACATCCCCCCGGTGGTGAGCAGCACTAATTACTCATTACATCCCCCGGTGGTGAGCAGTACTAATTACTCATTACATCCCCCCGGTGGTGAGCAGTACTAATTACTCATTACATCCCCCGGTGGTGAGCAGTACTAATTACTCATTACATCCCCCGGTGGTGAGCAGCACTAATTACTCATTACATCCCCCGGTGGTGAGCAGCACTAATTACTCATTACATCCCCCGGTGGTGAGCAGCACTAATTACGCCCCCATTTACCTGATCTGTCTTGGTTTGGGGTCTCTGATTTTCATCTTTACCTTACAGGGGATTTTCATCTCGCGTGTGGCTGAAGAGGGGCCGGCGGCTCGTGCTGGGGTGAGAGTGGGGGACAAGCTCCTGGAGGTGAGTGATGAGCATAGAGGACTGGAGGGAGGGGGAGGGACGGGGCCCGAGGGTAGGGACTGGACTGGAGGGACGGGGCCCGAGGGGAGGGACTTGACTGGAGGGATGGGGCCCGAGGGGAGGGACTGGACTGGAGGGACGGGGCCTGAGGGGAGGGGCCTTAGGGAATGGCGGTGATGTGTGGTTGTCTCTACCTGTGACAGGTGAATGGTGTGGACCTGCACAACGCTGAACATCACATGGCGGTGGAGGCGCTGCGCAGCTCCGGGAGCTCGGTCTCCATGACTGTGTTGAGGGAGCGGATGGTGGAGCCTGAGAACCCGATCACGGTGACGCCCCTACGCCCTGAAGATGATTATAATCCTCGGGAGAAACGTGTCATCATTCCTTATACAGAGGAGGAGGAGGAGGAGATGCCGCGCAGCCGCAACCAGCGCATCTCCACCTGTCTGATGCGACATGATAAAGGCCTGGGGTTCAGCATTGCCGGTGGGGTCGGCAGCACCCCCTACAGGGTCGGAGACACTGTGAGTATAACGGACACCTCCGCCATGTGCTCAGGGGTAAAGGTGGAGAGGACCTTGTTCTCTGGTCAGTATATAGATCTGGTGGAGCGGACCTTGTTCTCTGGTCAGTATATACATCAGGTGGAGCGGGCCTTGTTCTCTGGTCAGTCTATAGATCAGGTGGAGCGGACCTTGTTCTATGGTCAGTATATAGATCAGGTGGAGCGGGCCTTGTTCTCTGGTCAGTATATAGATCAGGTGGAGAGGACCTTGTTCTCTGGTCAGTATATAGATCAGGTGGAGCGGGCCTTGTTCTGTGGTCAGTATATAGATCAGGTGGAGCGGACCTTGTTCTCTGGTCAGTATATAGATCAGGTGGAGCGGGCCTTGTTCTCTGGTCAGTATATAGATCAGGTGGAGCGGACCTTGTTCTCTGGTCAGTATATAGATCTGGTGGAGCGGACCTTGTTCTCTGGTCAGTATATACATCAGGTGGAGCGGGCCTTGTTCTCTGGTCAGTATATAGATCAGGTGGAGCGGGCCTTGTTCTCTGGTCAGTATATAGATCAGGTGGAGCGGACCTTGTTCTCTGGTCAGTATATAGATCAGGTGGAGCGGGCCTTGTTCTCTGGTCAGTATATAGATCAGGTGGAGCGGACCTTGTTCTCTGGTCAGTATATAGATCTGGTGGAGCGGACCTTGTTCTCTGGTCAGTATATACATCAGGTGGAGCGGACCTTGTTCTCTGGTCTGTATATACATCAGGTGGAGCGGACCTTGTTCTCTGGTCTGTATATACATCAGGTGGAGCGGACCTTGTTCTCTGGTCAGTATATAGATCAGGTGGAGCGGACCTTGTTCTCTGGTCAGTATATAGATCAGGTGGAGCGGGCCTTGTTCTCTGGTCAGTATATAGATCAGGTGGAGCGGGCCTTGTTCTGTGGTCAGTATATAGATCAGGTGGAGCGGACCTTGTTCTCTGGTCAGTATATAGATCAGGTGGAGCGGGCCTTGTTCTCTGGTCAGTATATAGATCAGGTGGAGCGGACCTTGTTCTCTGGTCAGTATATAGATCTGGTGGAGCGGACCTTGTTCTCTGGTCAGTATATACATCAGGTGGAGCGGGCCTTGTTCTCTGGTCAGTATATAGATCAGGTGGAGCGGGCCTTGTTCTCTGGTCAGTATATAGATCAGGTGGAGCGGACCTTGTTCTCTGGTCAGTATATAGATCAGGTGGAGCGGGCCTTGTTCTCTGGTCAGTATATAGATCAGGTGGAGCGGACCTTGTTCTCTGGTCAGTATATAGATCTGGTGGAGCGGACCTTGTTCTCTGGTCAGTATATACATCAGGTGGAGCGGGCCTTGTTCTCTGGTCTGTATATACATCAGGTGGAGCGGACCTTGTTCTCTGGTCAGTATATAGATCAGGTGGAGCGGACCTTGTTCTCTGGTCAGTATATAGATCAGGTGGAGCGGGCCTTGTTCTCTGGTCAGTATATAGATCAGGTGGAGCGGACCTTGTTCTCTGGTCAGTATATAGATCTGGTGGAGCGGACCTTGTTCTCTGGTCAGTATATACATCAGGTGGAGCGGACCTTGTTCTCTGGTCTGTATATACATCAGGTGGAGCGGACCTTGTTCTCTGGTCTGTATATATATCAGGTGGAGCGGACCTTGTTCTCTGGTCAGTATATACATCAGGTGGAGCGGACCTTGTTCTCTGGTCAGTATATACATCAGGTGGAGCGGACCTTGTTCTCTGGTCAGTATATACATCAGGTGGAGCGGACCTTGTTCTCTGGTCAGTATATACATCAGGTGGAGCGGACCTTGTTCTCTGGTCAGTATATACATCAGGTAGAGCGGGCCTTGTTCTCTGGTCAGTATATACATCAGGTGGAGCGGGCCTTGTTCTCTGGTCAGTATATACATCAGGTGGAGCGGGCCTTGTTCTCTGGTCAGTATATATATATATATATATATATATATATCAGGTGGAGCCGCCTTTCTCTGGTCAGTATATATATCAGGTGGAGCCGCCTTTCTCTGGTCAGTATATATATCAGGTGGAGTTGCCTTTTCTCTGGTCAGTATATATATCAGGTGGAGCCGCCTTTCTCTGGTCAGTATATATATCAGGTGGAGCCACCTTTCTCTGGTCAGTATATATATCAGGTGGAGCCGCCTTTCTCTGGTCAGTATATATATCAGGTGGAGTTGCCTTTTCTCTGGTCAGTATATATATCAGGTGGAGCCACCTTTCTCTGGTCAGTATATATATCAGGTGGAGCCGCCTTTCTCTGGTCAGTGTATATATATATATCAGGTGGAGCCGCCTTTCTCTGGTCAGTATATATATCAGGTGGAGCCGCCTTTCTCTGGTCAGTATATATATATCAGGTGGAGCCGCCTTTCTCTGGTCAGTGTATATATATATCAGGTGGAGCCGCCTTTCTCTGGTCAGTGTATATATATATCAGGTGGAGCCGCCTTTCTCTGGTCAGTATATATATCAGGTGGAGCCGCCTTTCTCTGGTCAGTATATATATATCAGGTGGAGCCGCCTTTCTCTGGTCAGTATATATATATCAGGTGGAGTTGCCTTTTCTCTGGTCAGTATATATATATCAGGTGGAGCCGCCTTTCTCTGGTCAGTATATATATATCAGGTGGAGCCGTCTTTCTCTGGTCAGTATATATATATCAGGTGGAGCCGCCTTTCTCTGGTCAGTATATATATATCAGGTGGAGCCGCCTTTCTCTGGTCAGTATATATATATCAGGTGGAGCCGCCTTTCTCTGGTCAGTATATATATATATATCAGGTGGAGCCGCCTTTCTCTGGTCAGTATATATATATATATCAGGTGGAGCCGCCTTTCTCTGGTCAGTATATATATCAGGTGGAGCCGCCTTTCTCTGGTCAGTCAGGGGTCGAGCTGTAAATAGCCGCTCCTGTCATGTGACACTCCTCGCCGCCCCCGGAGTATTTTGGGTGCGTTGCTCTGCAGGGATCAGTGTATTCAGTCTCTACTCTTTATCTTCCAGGGTATATTCATCTCAAGGATCGCAGAGGGCGGAGCCGCACACAGAGACGGAGCGCTCAGAGTCGGTGACCGGGTGCTGTCGGTAAGTAGTCGCTGTGTCGTGTGGAGAGAGGGCACATTGTACCAACACCGCATCCAATATAGAGCGGAGGAGTCTGTGGAGGAGATGTACGCTGCTCCGGGGCCCAGTAAGTCCCACCGGGGCCCCAAACAGATCAGTAGTGCAGGGGGAGTCGTCTTCATGTTCTCTGTAGATGTCAGTAGTGCAGGTGGAGTCGTCTTCATGTTCTCTGTAGATGTCAGTAGTGCAGGTGGAGTCGTCCTCGTGTTCTCTGTAGATGTCAGTAGTGCAGGTGGAGTCGTCTTCATGTTCTCTGTAGATGTCAGTAGTGCAGGTGGAGTCGTCTTCATGTTCTCTGTAGATGTCAGTAGTGCAGGTGGAGTCGTCTTCATGTTCTCTGTAGATGTCAGTAGTGCAGGTGGAGTCGTCCTCATGTTCTCTGTAGATGTCAGTAGTGCAGGTGGAGTCGTCTTCATGTTCTCTGTAGATGTCAGTAGTGCAGGTGGAGTCGTCTTCATGTTCTCTGTAGATGTCAGTAGTGCAGGTGGAGTCGTCCTCATGTTCTCTGTAGATGTCAGTAGTGCAGGTGGAGTCGTCCTCATGTTCTCTGTAGATGTCAGTAGTGCAGGTGGAGTCGTCTTCATGTTCTCTGTAGATGTCAGTAGTGCAGGTGGAGTCGTCTTCATGTTCTCTGTAGATGTCAGTAGTGCAGGTGGAGTCGTCCTCGTGTTCTCTGTAGATGTCAGTAGTGCAGGGGGAGTCGTCCTCGTGTTCTCTGTAGATGTCAGTAGTGCAGGTGGAGTCGTCCTCGTGTTCTCTGTAGATGTCAGTAGTGCAGGTGGAGTCGTCCTCGTGTTCTCTGTAGATGTCAGTAGTGCAGGTGGAGTCGTCCTCGTGTTCTCTGTAGATGTCAGTAGTGCAGGTGGAGTCGTCCTCATGTTCTCTGTAGATGTCAGTAGTGCAGGTGGAGTCGTCCTCATGTTCTCTGTAGATGTCAGTAGTGCAGGTGGAGTCGTCCTCATGTTCTCTGTAGATGTCAGTAGTGCAGGTGGAGTCGTCCTCGTGTTCTCTGTAGATGTCAGTAGTGCAGGTGGAGTAGACTTGTGTTCTCTGTAGATGTCAGTAGTGCAGGTGGAGTCGTCTTCATGTTCTCTGTAGATGTCAGTAGTGCAGGTGGAGTCGTCTTCATGTTCTCTGTAGATGTCAGTAGTGCAGGTGGAGTCGTCCTCGTGTTCTCTGTAGATGTCAGTAGTGCAGGTGGAGTCGTCT